>NC_052375.1:1415000-1427540 GCF_011074865.1 Brettanomyces nanus | reverse complement strand
CCCTAACAAAATTCAATGCTAACAAAATCCATTTCTAAGAAATCGTTCCTACCTCAAATAGTCACCTGTGAATTAATAACGGTGTTGAATATCTACTTTCAAACCATTCTCTACCATTAAGTGACACCATCGATAGACATTTATCAGATTTCATAAAGGAAGACACTTCTCAATTGATTAGGACTGCAACCTGAATACACCTAACTAAACCTTCAAACCCTTCGGCTTCAACCATACGCAAAGTACTATGCGGAAGTTTGTGAACCTTAATGAGTCAACTCAATTGGGACAATGAATACGACTAGACACGTGCATAAATGAATAGATGTAACACACTAACCAAATTAGTTGCTAACAAATTGCTAGCAAATCACCCCAAAGTATTTACAGAATGATCCTACAAATATCTCTGATACTTATACAAAGTATATTTCAACTCCTCAGTAGCCAATCACTGTGATGTCCAGACATGTTCTAAGCGGCAACTCCTATTTCTCCAGCAATTTTGACATAGTTTGATCACTTGTTGGTAGTAACTAATATCAAGTGCAACTGCAATGGTTATACAATCTGCATTTCATGGTAGTTCCTAATGGTACCTATCACTAACTGAATTACTAAGTTCTTCCACCACATCCCAATAGATCAACGTGGTTCTTATAGTATCTCGACATGGACGTTGATATCAATAGCTCAATTACTGCACCACATCCAAGTAGTTCAATGTGGCCACACCACAGCAGTACTTGACATTGATCTCGCCAAGTTTTGCAATATCCACTTCACGGTCAGGCATCAATTCAATGGCTGAGTGTTGCAACCACCTTTTATCGATGGTCCTGGCATAAATGCAACTGCCAATAGTTCTGTAATCTGCACGTCTCACCATTTCTCAATAATCACTTGCCGGTATTAATCGACATAAACTAAATTGCAAATAGACTTGCATCATTTCATTGCTGTGCTCTTGCACACCACATACCTCATGTCAAATGCAACTGATAATACATCTGCAATCGGCACTTCATGGTAGTCCTAGTAGTACCTGGCATTGATCTCAATCGCTGAACTCTTGAAATCTCCACTTCGTAGTATCTGACATTAGTTCAATCACCAAGTGTTGCAACCACCTTTCTCAATAGTTCCTGACATTGATGCAACTGATGGTTCTGCAACTTTTCTTCATGGTAGTCCTAGTGGTACCTGGCATTGATCCCAATTCCTAATGATTCTTGCGACACCATTTCAAAGTAGTTTATTGACCACCACACTAGTACTTGACATTGAGCTCAATAGCTAAGTTCATGCAACTCCACTTTATAGTACCTAACAGTAACTGAATTGTTAAGTTCTTGCAGCTCCTTCATGGTAGTCGTGGCATTGATGAAATTGACCATACACGGTAGTACTTGACATTGATTTCAATTCCTAAACTCTTGCAATCTCCACTTCACGTTAACTGGCATCGACTCAATCGCTAGGTGTTGCAGCTCCTTCATGGTAGTCATGGCATTGATGAAATTGCTAATGGTTCTGCAATCTGCTTCTCATGGTAGTTCCCAGTGGTACCCAAAAGTAACTGAATTGCTAAGTGCCTGCAGTCCTTAATGGTAGTTCCTTCTACCTACTCAATTGCTAATCATCATAGTGTTTCTTAATCCCACCTTCTAATAGTTCTCGTTCACTCCCAGTACTCATATTTGCATGTCGAAACTGCACTTTCTATGGTACTTATATTAATTTGCATAGCCACTTCCTAGTTCGAAAATTTATCACCCTAAACGAATCACCAATAGGCTCATCGAATGCCCAAACAAATGCATTTCGTTTACAGGAACAATGGCATCTGCCGAACGACTTGCTCGGAAGAATAATCCATACGCTCATCGTTCCAGCCCTTCGCGAAAAGAAATCAAACTGCCAATCGGCTCATCGATTCCATGTTTGTCGCGCCAGCTCATCCCGATTTTTGAACGTGTGATCGCGAAGAAACGACGAAAAACGATCGCAAAGAAATGATCGCGAAAAGACGATCGCGTTCGCTTGTTTCCATGACAAACTTTTCACCTTCGTCCAAGTATTTTACTTCACCATTTACAAAGTCTGAAAGATTTCCACTTTTTCCAATTTCCACTTTCCCCATTTCCACTTTCCGTCACTTACACTTATAGGTCAATGTTAAACAACTCTTCACTATTCAAAGACCCATCACACTAACAACTTCTTCACCATTTACGTAACGCCCTTGTTTGCATTAACGCCCTTGTTTACATAAACGCCCCGCTCTTTCCATTTTAAGATTTTCGAACCCTCCACTAATTTTCGCGAACCTTCGTCCAAATATTTCCTCCCATTTACAGAGTCTGAACGATTCCCACTTTTCGCTCACTTTCTTTTCTCTATGCTTCGGTTCGAATGGCTCCCCACCACCTAGAGTCCCCAATCCCTTTTCCCTATATCTCATCCAATCCTATCTGCTCGCCTCCATTTCTCCACACTATTATCTACTCACTTTCTACTTTCATACTCCTCTCTTATATGTCTCTGTCTTTCAATAAATTTATATTTCTTGATTTCCTAATTATTCACTATATTCTATACCATTTACTTATTAATTCATCTTCCATATATTTGGTAACATTTCATTGCCTAGTTTTCTGCTACCTACATGCCCTGGTATATTCTTCTATCTTTTCTGCTCATACTGGTGCACTTACATCCACCACACCTTCCCATTACACTTTCAGTGCATCTCAAGGATCGATTTTTTGATGAGAAAAATTCATCTCACACCGACGTCGGTTTAAAGTCTGTCGGCTACGATCATATCTGGCAGAAAGCACCGTTACCCGTCCGATCAACTGTAGTTAAGTTGCCAAGAGTTCGACTGAGTAGTGGTGTGGGCGACCAAACACGAAATTTGAATTTTGTAGTCCTTATTTTTGACATCCACTCCGCCTTTGCTGCTAGATTGAAGGATTCTTTGGGAATTCTTTGGGAATTCTTTAGGGATTACATTTTGGAAACTATTCACTGCTATTTTTGAGGCATGTTATTATGAACAACATTTATATGAAGGTTCTGGACCACTTGCACATCCCTGCACGGGTACCCAAGTGCAAAAATCAGACTTGCACATCCCTGCACCCCAAGTGCAAAAGTCGGACTTACATCCCTGCACGGTTTGCGCTCTGCACCCCAAGCGCGAAAAGTCACTTGCATCCCTGCACCCCAAGTGTCAAAGTCGGACTTGCACATCCCTGCACTCTAAGTGCAAAAAGTCGGACGTCACATCCCTGCGTTTGAAGACTCAGACTCTGGACGTGAACTGTATTCAAATCCCTGCACCCCAAATGTCAAAGTCGGACTTGCACGTCCCCGCACACCAAGTGTTCAAAGTGTGGACGCCAACCCAATACATTTCTTGAAGACTCAGACTCTGGACTGGTGGACTGAATATTCAAAGTGTTAAAGTGTAAACAGCACCGTCCAATTGCCAATATTTAAAGTGGTCTTGAAAACTCGAGGATAAGAAGAGTTCAAATCTGGACTTGACAATCTCAAACATCACAGCACTAGTATTCACACTCAATGTACAAAGTGTAGACACCAACCCAATGTATTTCTCGAAGACTCAAACTCTGAACTGGTATGGACTGAAGATTCAATGGTCAGAGTGAACCCATTTCAAACACCCGTTGCCGAGCTCCAATGTATTTCTTGAGAACTCGAAGTGTCAAAGTATCAAAGTGTGACTCTAAGTAGAACGGAAGATTCAAAGTGTCAACGTGTAGACGCCACCAACCCACTGCTCAATCTCCAACGTATTCTTGAGACTCAGACAGCGGACTCGTATGGACTGAAGATTCAATGGTTAAAAGAGTAGACCCATTCCAAACACCATTTGACGAACTCCCAATGTATTTCTTGAAGACGCAAAGTCTGAACTTGCAGTGAATTGAAGACTTGACGGTTCGAAGAGTAGTAGAACTGAAGAGTCAACGTGACTCACCAACCGCAAACATCACTGCATTGGTGGTTGAAGACTAGGTGTTCAAAGTAGACTCTGGACACTTGCGAATCTCCATTTCTTGAAGACTCAGACTCTGGACTGGTGGACTGAATATTCAAAGTCGATGATCAAATTCAAATAGTCAAGTGCGGACTTGCACATCCCTGCACGTGTACCCAAGTGTACACCCGTCAACCCAATGTATTTCTTGAAGGCTGAAAGTGTCAAAGTGTGACCGTTAATATAACGGAAGACTCAAAGGTTCAAAGAGTAGAACTGAAGAGTCAACGTGACTCACCAACCGCAAACATCACTGCATTGGTAGTTGAGGACGCAGTGTAGCACAACCCAATGTACTCCTTGAAGCTTGAAGACTCAGACTTTGTACTGAAGACCTGTCGGTTCAAAGAACAGTAGAACTGAAGATTCAAGTGTAAACTTGCCAACCGCGAACATCATGCAGTAGGACTTGAAGACTCCGTGTAGTCGCCAACCTAATGCATTTCTTGAAGACTCAGACTCTGGACTTATAGATGAACCCAAGATTCAAAGTGTCAGAGTAGACCCATTTCAAACACCCGTTGCCATCTCCAATGTATTCCTTGAGAACTCGAAGTGTCAAAGTATCAAAGTGTGACTCCAAGTAGAAGGGAAGATTCAAAGTGGTCAGAGTGGAGACACCACCACACACCAATATCCAATGCATGTCTTGAAGACGCAAAGTGTGAACTTGCAAACATCAATGCAGTAGTACTTGAAGACTCGGTGTACTAAGTGTAAACCGCACCAACCCAAATACCAACACCCAATGCTTTTCTTGAAGATTCAAAGTGTCAACGTGTAGACGCCACCAACTCACTGCCAATCTCCAATGTATTACTTGAAGACTGAAAGTGTCAAAGTGTGACTCTCAGTGGAACGGAAGACTCCAAAAGTTCAAAGAGTAAAGGAACGGAGGACTCTAAGTGTTCAAAGAGTGAAGGATGGAAGATCCCAGGGGTTCAAAGTGTGACTCTTACAGGAACGGATAACTCAAAGTCTATTGGGGTTCGTCAAAGTGTAGACTTGCAGACATCACCGCAATAGGCTTGAAGACTCAGCTTAGCCACAACCTATTGCCAATACCCAATGCACTTCTTGAAGCTTAAAGACTCAGACTTTGGATTGAAAACTCACACTTTGACTGAAGATTCAGTCGACGATCAAAGTCTGACAGTGTAGCAACCCATCCAATATTTAACTTGGTGTGACTGAACCTCAATCGCCAGTGAACCACGGAAACGTCGCTATATATCCATCGATCGGACCATCGGCGCTCGACGCACCATCGGGTTTGAAATTCATGCATGTGCCCGGCTGCGTTTATGCACGTTCGGAATGACGGAGGCATGCCAATCTGCATGCACTAGTTGAGGCTGAAGGGGGAAATTGTAATAGACTGAAGAACTCAACTTGACAATCAAACGTCCAGTGCAGTAACAGACCCTGGGCGTGGACTGAAGATTCAATGGTCAGAGTAGACCCATTTCAAACATCCGTTGCCATCTCCAATGTATTTCTTGAGAACTCGAAGTGTCAAAGTATCAAAGTGTGACTCTAAGTAGAACGGAAGATTCAAAGTGGTCAGAGTGGAGACACCACAGACCCATTGCCAATATCCAATGCATTTCCTGAAGACAAGAAGTGCCCAAAGTGTGATTCTTAGGGAAACGGAAAACTCGAAAGTTCAAAGAGTAGAGGAACGGAAGATTCCAAGTGTTGAAAGTGCGGACTTGACAATCTCAAATATCACAACAGTAGTATTCACACTTAATGTACCAAGTGTAGATACAACCAACCCAATGTTCTTCTTGAAGCTTGAAGACTTAAAGTGTCAGAGTAGACCCATTCCAAACACCACTTGACGAACTCCCAATGTATTTCTTGAAGACTTGAGGATAAGAAGAGTTCAGAGTCTGGACTTGACAACTGGCAACATCACTGCATATAGTATTCACACTCAATGTTCAAAGTGTACACACCAACGACTCATTGACAATCTCCAATCTATCACTTGAAGACTCAGACTCTGGACTGGTGGTGGACTGAATATTCAAAGTCGATGATCAAATTCAACAGTCAAATGGCGGACTCGCAAACATGCATATAGTCTTGACTCCGTGTAGCACAACCCAATGCACTTCTTGAAGACCCAGACTTTGGACTTCTAGTGCGCTGAAGATTCAAGATATCAAACAGTAGACTGCAATAGGACTTGAAGACTAAGTGTTCAAAGTAGACTCTGGAGACTTGCCAATCTCCATTTCTTGAAGACTCAGACATCGGACTCGTAGTGGACTGAAGACAAGAAGTGCCCAAGTATGACTCTGAGGGGAACGGAAGATTCAATGGTCGGGGTAGACTCATTTCAAACTCCAGTTGCCAATCTCCATTTCTTGAAGACTCAAACTCTGATTCGCACATGCCTAGTCAGGTCTAGCCAACCATCGCCTATCTAATGCTTCACTCAACAGCCCGTGAACCAGGAAACGTCGCTATATATCCACCAGTCGACCTCGGCGCTCGACGCACCGTCGTTTGAAATTCATGCATGTGCCGGCTACGTTCATGCAGGTTCGGAATGACGGGGCATCCAGTGAGTAGACCCGACTTGTGCTTAGATGACTTAGTGACAGTGGAGAAGTGACATGTAGTGCTGGTATCAACGTTTAAACCGCCACTCCACAGGCAGTTTAAGGGTAGTCTCGGGGTGGTAAAGTCTGGTCGCACACCCCAAATGGCGTGGAAATAGATGCGTTTCACAGCAATGCACCTCGTACTTGGCATTCTCCAAACTAAGCCGACGCACAACGAGGTGACTCTGGCAGTATCGACGGACGGACTCTCTTAATACAAGACCTTCTAGGACGACGGGGGTGAGGGCGTGAGGGCATGAGGGTTTGTGGTCGGTTGGTTAGTGGTGGTGGTCGGGCGGGGAGTATTCTATTTTTGTAGTGCACTGATTTGACAGTCAAATTGACACCTTTAAAACCTTTATGTATTTTGCTGATCCGTCTCTAAACGCACCTTTATTTGTAGTCTACAAATCCTCAGTATCCATCTCGGTTTCATTTCCCTACCACCAGCAAACTTTGTTTACCCCATCCTCAGCAATGCGTTACGCGTCCGACTTTTGCCGACTCCAAGGAATGAGCCTGGTTGACTGGAGCTCTGAAGAATCCACGACCTTTCTGAAAATTTTACGGGACTCGAAGGTGTGGGTGTGTGTGCGTGAAGGCATGTGGGCGTGCGTGTGAATGTGAGGACGTGAAGGCGTGCGGGTGTGTGGGTGTGTGGTCGGTAGTGGTCGGGCGGGGAGAATTATAATTTATAGTGTACTAATCCAGGGTCAGATACACCACTTTGTTATGTAGCCTATAAATCCAAGGTCGATGCTCAAATACCTTTACGCGACTCGTCGATGGTCTGGCGGGAGAAGATTTTATTTCTCGTAGTCTATTGATTTAGTCAAGTACACCTTTATTTCAAATTCTACCAATCCACAGTATCCATTCCCATCCTCCTCAAAGCCTCTGGACTCCACTGACTCATCTTCCCTACCACCAGCAGATTTGTTTACCCCATCCTCAGCAATGCGTTACGCGTCCGACTTTTTGCCGACTCCACGGAATGAGCCTGGTCGACTAGAGCTCTGAAGAATACACGACCTTTCTAAAACTTTACGGGACTCGACGGGGTGGGTGTATGTGCGTGAGGGCGTGTGGGTGAGGGTGTGTGTGTGTGTGGGTGTGTGGGTGTGTGGGCGTGAGGGTTTGTGGTTAGTCGGTAGTGGTCGGGCGGGAGAATGATAATTCATAGTGCACTAATCCACCGTCAACTTTACTTTGTAGTTACAAATCCAGGGTCAATGCTCAAATACCTTTACGCGTCTACTACTTCCCTGAAAGTTTCACTTGACTTGACGGGATGGGTGTGAGTGCGTGAGGGTCGGGTGTGAATGAGTGTTGGGTGTGAGTGAGTGTCGGGTGTGAACTAAGCTTACGTGTAGTCTTCGTGTAGTCTTGTAGTCTTTCCTTAATCTTTATTCCGGATTATTTCCTTTTTCCTTTCCTCCGTCTAGCTCGCCCAAGCTCCGTTTGTACTTCGGCTTTCTCTTTTCCTTACACCATCCATCTTCAGTCCACTCGAGCCAATCCGCATTTCTGAGACTCGACGGGCGTGCGAGCGTGCGTCAGTGAACTAAGCTTACGTGTAGTCTTCGTGTAGTCTTGTAGCCTTTGTGCCAGCATCAATCTCCTAACATCAATTCCTTCGTCTTCTATTACACCACCTACGTGTATTCTGTGTAGTCTCCATCTCCCTCCCCAAGCTCCGTTTGCACTTCCATCCACTTCAGTCGATTCCCTTCTGAGATTCGACGTGCGTGTGTGTGGGACGGGTGTGTGTGCGTGCGTGCGTGAGGGAAGTGAACTACTCGTATTCTCTGTATTCTTCGTGTAGTCGTCCATCTCTATTCCGACATCCCCTTCCCTCCCTCTCCATCTCCCAACTCGCGTCAATCCGTCGCAAAAACTTTCTTCCGTCCACCTATCACTTTTCCTCCTCTCTAGTGTTTAATTTACTCGAGTTCCCACTTCCTTCTCCCATCCGCCTATCACTTTTCGTCCTCTCACAGGCTTTAATCCACTCGAGTTTCCTCTCTCCCCATCACTTTTTTCTTCCATCTCCAAGTCCGCTCGTTCTCTTGAGCTTTCCAGTCTGTCGTTGTCCCTCCCCAGAAGATGCAGCGTAGCGCATGTAGCGTAGAGTATGTAGCGTAGCCTGTAGCGTAGAGTAGCATGTAGCCTGTAGCCTGTAGCGTAGCATGTAGCGTAGAGTAGAGTAGCCTGTAGCGTAGCATGTAGCGTAGAGTAGAGTAGCCTGTAGCGTAGCATGTAGCGTAGAGTCAGTTCCCTCAGTCAGTTAACCTAATTAGTCCACCACCACTTCCGCAATATAGCCGCACGCGTCCCATCTGGCTTCCAACTCACTTCAAATGCGTAAACTCCATCTGTAAAGCTACTTCGTGCACATCCTTACACCATGTGTTCATTACCTGCCATCCCATGTCAGCTTCTTTGTTTTACCCCACACCACCAATTCAATCGTATCTCATCTTCTACTACTCCTATCACCTTCAAATCCTCAGCGTTCATCTTAAATCACTACCACTTCCTATGCTTCACTTTGTTTCCCTCAATATCTACTTTCAAATATATCTTAGTATTATTTAATATCGAGCCTCGATAACTCTTGACTTTGCAAAGAGAAAGTTAAGAATAAAGACACTGAGGTAAGATGCTCTAGGTAGGATAGAACTAATAGCTTACGAGAGGATCTGCACATTAATGTACCTATCTTTAAGTTCCAGTTAGAAAATCGGATCTCGGCAAATCTTGTGCTACCGAGAATAAAATAGAATCGCCTTGAACAACGTCCTTACACCAGATTGAGTTTTAGGAATCGCTCTAAGAATTCTAGGAGACGTCCCTCAATATCCCATGAAAAATCAAAATCCAGGAATCGCTTTTAGCAACTTCCTTACACCAAATCGAATTCCAGAGAATGCTCTTGGCAACGTCCTTACACCAGATCACAATTCAAATCGCTCTATCCAAAATCGTTCAACAACGTCCTTACACCAAATTCAGAGGTCGTTCTCGCCAACGTCCTTACACCCCCAATTCAGGAATAGTTTATCACTTCCTTACACCACAACAACATCAAATACGAGTAATATTGACGATTACTTCTACTGGATGAACAGGCCAACATTTACGAGCACGTATTTATAGCTTTCATTTCTATTATTCAATAAAGTAAGGATACAAAAGGCGGACGGGGACACACCAAACAAGCTATGCCTGACTGACCTCTTTCCCCACTGATGACATAATTAATTTATCATCTTCATCAAACTTAGCCCTCTTGAATTTCAAAGCACCCACTTTGTTCACGAACAACTGCTCAATCTCGTTAGCAGTTCTTCCTCTAGTTTCTGGTAAGAAGAAGAGCATCACAACGAACAAAACCACACCGGTACCTGTCCAAACAAACATGATCCTAGCCCCATGTTAACTTCATCGGGATTGAACAAATATGGGATGAGATAACCAAGACCAAAACTACAGAGACTGTTGACATTAGAAGTAATTGCCACCGATTTGGCACGCATTCTTCCCTGTGGAAGCTCCGTGATCAAAGCATATGTCAATGGACCAACAGTGGCTTCGTAGATAAAAGCCCATAGAAAGACAAACACAACGGTGGTATAGGCAGCAGCTTGCGAGCTTCCATATGACACGCATGCAATGAGTAAATTCATGATCGTACAAAGGGCAACACCACCAATGTAGAGGACTCTTCTATCAACTCTTTCAATGACAAAGTAAGAAACAAGGTTACCACCGACGCAAAGAGTGAACATACCAACCGTCTTCTCAATGCTGCTTGAAACTCCAGCAAGTTCAAAGAAATATGAAATGTAGGTTAAAACGAAACTGACACCAACCCAAAGCTGTCCCGTAAGAGCAAAGATAGATAGTACAACCCTCTTTAGGTTTGTAGCCTTGAAGAGTTCGGCATACGAAACTTCTTTCTCACTTTCAGCATTCATTTTTCTTCTTCAACTTCCTTAATGAGAATCTCGTAATGTGAGTCAATGTCGTATTCAGTATTATTCTTGTTGTGATAGAGCTTCTTAATGGCGGCTTTTGCCTCTTCCAACTTACCGCGGTGAATCAAATATGATGGGGATTCCGGCATAAACCAGAACAAAAGGAGATATCCTCCAACTAACAAATATTGAATTCCAAAGGCAATTTTGTAGCCTGTTGAATCGTCAATGCCCGTATAATTCTTCGAACAGCCGAAATAAATTAGCGATCCAATCCACTGACCAAAGCAAATGGAGAAGTTGATTCCCATGGAACCAATACCTCTCAAGGTTGGCGACATCAATTCGGACAAGTAAACTGGACAAGTTGAAACAAGAATACCGATACCAATTCCGATAACACATTTTGCCATGACCAAATTGATAGGGTGACCGACCGGAGCGGTTATAGCAACAGTGTTACCAATAATAGTTATAATGCAAGAAATAGCCAAAGAACTTTTTCTTCCAAACTTATCATTGTACCAACCTGCAAAGAAGGCACCCAAAACCTGACAGCCAAAAGAACCACCATTCCAACCAGACTGGTATTTTGCTCTGATGACCCATCCGCTTGTGGCTTCATCGTAGTAACCATAGGCTTTTCTGAAAGATTCCATACCCAATAATAAACTGAAAAGAAGGGAATCTATACCAATACCAATAGCGGATATATAGACAATCATTAGATACTTGTAAGAATTACGTATCTCCCAAAGTCTAGTTTTCACCGGTCTGGTGTCGCTAAAGATATTCTCGCCAACCTCTTTTTCATCTACTTCTTTCTCATCAACAGGTTCTGCCTCATTAACTGTTGTTGCTATTTCTTCAAGCTCACTAATAACAGAAGCCATTGAAAAAAGGGAAATCGGTGTACACTAGGAAAAAGATGAGGTTTCAAAGGGACTTTCAGCAGATATAAGTGACAACCCTGCTTACTTAATCATTCTTCTATTGCGTCAGCTGACGGTGAACAACATGCGTACTCCGAGAAAGCACACCACCACACCACCGGAAGCAAGCAGCCTCTGGTGTGATCGTTCCGCTCCTGCCGTTTGACCATTTCCCCCGCGTGAAACTAACCATTCGGAAAAATGTTGATGTGGAGTGCATCACGTTGCAGATCTCCTTCCCACAAAATACGATGCATGCATGGAGCGCTGTTCGGACCTCGGCAGATCTTCTGCTACCGAGAAATAAAAATAGAATCGTTGACTTCCTTACACCAACACAAAATCCAGAGATCGCTCTCAATTTCACATGAGAAATCAAAATCTAGGAATCGCTCTTAACAACGTCCCTACACCAGATTGAGTTTTAAAAATCGTTCTTAACAACGCCCTTACACCAAATTGAGTTTTTGGAATCGCTCTCGGAAATCCAGGAATCGCTTAGCAACGTCCCTACACCAGATTGAGTTCCAGGAATCGTTCTCAGAAATCTACAGCAAAGTCTAAAAATCCAAATCGCTTAGCAACTTCCTTACACCAAGTTGAGTTTCAAAAACCTTCTAACAACGTCCTTACACCAGATTGGAACATCGCTTAGCAACTTCCTTACACCAGATCTAGTTCCAGGAAACGCTCCTAACAACGTCTCTACACCAGATCGAGTTTTTGGAATCGTTCTCGGAAATCCAAGCATCGCTTAGCAACGCCCCTACACCAGATGGAGTTTTGGAATCGCTTAACACCGTCTCTACACCAGATCGAGTTCCAGGAAACGCTTAACAACGCCCCTACACCGGATCGAGTTTCAGAGATCGAACGCCCCTACACCAAATTGAGTTCCAATCACTTTTAAAAATCTACAGTCCAAAAATATCCTTGTATTC
>NC_052374.1:4257500-4259431 GCF_011074865.1 Brettanomyces nanus | reverse complement strand
TTTATAGCTTTCATTTCTATTATTCAATAAAGTAAGGATACAAAAGGCGGACGGGGACACACCAAACAAGCTATGCCTGACTGACCTCTTTCCCCACTGATGACATAATTAATTTATCATCTTCATCAAACTTAGCCCTCTTGAATTTCAAAGCACCCACTTTGTTCACGAACAACTGCTCAATCTCGTTAGCAGTTCTTCCTCTAGTTTCTGGTAAGAAGAAGAGCATCACAACGAACAAAACCACACCGGTACCTGTCCAAACAAACATGATCCTAGCCCCCATGTTAACTTCATCGGGATTGAACAAATATGGGATGAGATAACCAAGACCAAAACTACAGAGACTGTTGACATTAGAGTAATTGCACCGATTTGGCACGCATTCTTCCCTGTGGAAGCTCCGTGATCAAAGCATATGTCAATGGACCAACAGTGGCTTCGTAGATAAAAGCCCATAGAAAGACAAACACAACGGTGGTATAGGCAGCAGCTTGCGAGCTTCCATATGACACGCATGCAATGAGTAAATTCATGATCGTACAAAGGGCAACACCACCAGTGTAGAGACTCTTCTATCAACTCTTTCAATGACAAAGTAAGAAACAAGGTTACCACCGACGCAAAGAGTGAACATACCAACCGTCTTCTCAATGCTGCTTGAAACTCCAGCAAGTTCAAAGAAATATGAAATGTAGGTTAAAACGAAACTGACACCAACCCAAAGCTGTCCCGTAAGAGCAAAGATAGATAGTACAACCCTCTTAGGTTTGTAGCCTTGAAGAGTTCGGCATACGAAACTTCTTTCTCACTTTCAGCATTCATTTTTCTTCTTCAACTTCCTTAATGAGAATCTCGTAATGTGAGTCAATGTCGTATTCAGTATTATTCTTGTTGTGATAGAGCTTCTTAATGGCGGCTTTTGCCTCTTCCAACTTACCGCGGTGAATCAAATATGATGGGGATTCCGGCATAAACCAAAAGGAGATATCCTCCAACTAACAAATATTGAATTCCAAAGGCAATTTTGTAGCCTGTTGAATCGTCAATGCCCGTATAATTCTTCGAACAGCCGAAATAAATTAGCGATCCAATCCACTGACCAAAGCAAATGGAGAAGTTGATTCCCATGGAACCAATACCTCTCAAGGTTGGCGACATCAATTCGGACAAGTAAACTGGACAAGTTGAAACAAGAATACCGATACCAATTCCGATAACACATTTTGCCATGACCAAATTGATAGGGTGACCGACCGGAGCGGTTATAGCAACAGTGTTACCAATAATAGTTATAATGCAAGAAATAGCCAAAGAACTTTTCTTCCAAACTTATCATTGTACCAACCTGCAAAGAAGGCACCCAAAACCTGACAGCCAAAAGAACCACCATTCCAACCAGACTGGTATTTTGCTCTGATGACCCATCCGCTTGTGGCTTCATCGTAGTAACCATAGGCTTTTCTGAAAGATTCCATACCCAATAATAAACTGAAAAGAAGGAATCTATACCAATACCAATAGCGGATATATAGACAATCATTAGATACTTGTAAGAATTACGTATCTCCCAAAGTCTAGTTTTCACCGGTCTGGTGTCGCTAAAGATATTCTCGCCAACCTCTTTTCATCTACTTCTTTCTCATCAACAGGTTCTGCCTCATTAACTGTTGTTGCTATTTCTTCAAGCTCACTAATAACAGAAGCCATTGAAAAGGGAAATCGGTGTACACTAGGAAAAGATGAGGTTTCAAAGGGACTTTCAGCAGATATAAGTGACAACCCTGCTTACTTAATCATTCTTCTATTGCGTCAGCTGACGGTGAACAACATGCGTACTCCGAGAAAGCACACCACCACACCACCGGAAGCAAGCAGCCTCTGTGTGATCGTTCCGCTCCTGCCGTTTGACCATTTCCCGCGTGAAACTA
>NC_052374.1:4237500-4250000 GCF_011074865.1 Brettanomyces nanus | reverse complement strand
CTGAATACACCTAACTAAACCTTCAAACCCTTCGGCTTCAACCATACGCAAAGTACTATGCGGAAGTTTGTGAACCTTAATGAGTCAACTCAATTGGGACAATGAATACGACTAGACACGTGCATAAATGAATAGATGTAACACACTAACCAAATTAGTTGCTAACAAATTGCTAGCAAATCACCCCAAAGTATTTACAGAATGATCCTACAAATATCTCTGATACTTATACAAAGTATATTTCAACTCCTCAGTAGCCAATCACTGTGATGTCCAGACATGTTCTAAGCGGCAACTCCCTATTTCTCCAGCAATTTTGACATAGTTTGATCACTTGTTGGTAGTAACTAATATCAAGTGCAACTGCAATGGTTATACAATCTGCATTTCATGGTAGTTCCTAATGGTACCTATCACTAACTGAATTACTAAGTTCTTCCACCACATCCCAATAGATCAACGTGGTTCTTATAGTATCTCGACATGGACGTTGATATCAATAGCTCAATTACTGCACCACATCCAAGTAGTTCAATGTGGCCACACCACAGCAGTACTTGACATTGATCTCGCCAAGTTTTGCAATATCCACTTCACGGTCCAGGCATCAATTCAATGGCTGAGTGTTGCAACCACCTTTATCGATGGTCCTGGCATAAATGCAACTGCCAATAGTTCTGTAATCTGCACGTCTCACCATTTCTCAATAATCACTTGCCGGTATTAATCGACATAAACTAAATTGCAAATAGACTTGCATCATTTCATTGCTGTGCTCTTGCACACCACACATACCTCATGTCAAATGCAACTGATAATACATCTGCAATCGGCACTTCATGGTAGTCCTAGTAGTACCTGGCATTGATCTCAATCGCTGAACTCTTGAAATCTCCACTTCGTAGTATCTGACATTAGTTCAATCACCAAGTGTTGCAACCACCTTTCTCAATAGTTCCTGACATTGATGCAACTGATGGTTCTGCAACTTTTCTTCATGGTAGTCCTAGTGGTACCTGGCATTGATCCCAATTCCTAATGATTCTTGCGACACCATTTCAAAGTAGTTTATTGACCACCACACTAGTACTTGACATTGAGCTCAATAGCTAAGTTCATGCAACTCCACTTTATAGTACCTAACAGTAACTGAATTGTTAAGTTCTTGCAGCTCCTTCATGGTAGTCGTGGCATTGATGAAATTGACCATACACGGTAGTACTTGACATTGATTTCAATTCCTAAACTCTTGCAATCTCCACTTCACGTTAACTGGCATCGACTCAATCGCTAGGTGTTGCAGCTCCTTCATGGTAGTCATGGCATTGATGAAATTGCTAATGGTTCTGCAATCTGCTTCTCATGGTAGTTCCCAGTGGTACCCAAAAGTAACTGAATTGCTAAGTGCCTGCAGTCCCTTAATGGTAGTTCCTTCTACCTACTCAATTGCTAATCATCATAGTGTTTCTTAATCCCACCTTCTAATAGTTCTCGTTCACTCCCAGTACTCATATTTGCATGTCGAAACTGCACTTTCTATGGTACTTATATTAATTTGCATAGCCACTTCCTAGTTCCGAAAATTTATCACCCTAAACGAATCACCAATAGGCTCATCGAATGCCCAAACAAATGCATTTCGTTTACAGGAACAATGGCATCTGCCGAACGACTTGCTCGGAAGAATAATCCATACGCTCATCGTTCCAGCCCTTCGCGAAAAGAAATCAAACTGCCAATCGGCTCATCGATTCCATGTTTGTCGCGCCAGCTCATCCCGATTTTTGAACGTGTGATCGCGAAGAAACGACGAAAAGAAACGATCGCAAAGAAATGATCGCGAAAAGACGATCGCGTTCGCTTGTTTCCATGACAAACTTTTTCACCTTCGTCCAAGTATTTTACTTCACCATTTACAAAGTCTGAAAGATTTCCACTTTTTCCAATTTCCACTTTCCCCATTTCCACTTTCCGTCACTTACACTTATAGGTCAATGTTAAACAACTCTTCACTATTCAAAAGACCCATCACACTAACAACTTCTTCACCATTTACGTAACGCCCTTGTTTGCATTAACGCCCTTGTTTACATAAACGCCCCGCTCTTTCCATTTTAAGATTTTCGAACCCTCCACTAATTTTCGCGAACCTTCGTCCAAATATTTCCTCCCATTTACAGAGTCTGAACGATTCCCACTTTTCGCTCACTTTCTTTTCTCTATGCTTCGGTTCGAATGGCTCCCCACCACCTAGAGTCCCCAATCCCTTTTCCCTATATCTCATCCAATCCCTATCTGCTCGCCTCCATTTCTCCACACTATTATCTACTCACTTTCTACTTTCATACTCCTCTCTTATATGTCTCTGTCTTTCAATAAATTTATATTTCTTGATTTCCTAATTATTCACTATATTCTATACCATTTACTTATTAATTCATCTTCCATATATTTGGTAACATTTCATTGCCTAGTTTTCTGCTACCTACATGCCCTGGTATATTCTTCTATCTTTTCTGCTCATACTGGTGCACTTACATCCACCACACCTTCCCCATTACACTTTCAGTGCATCTCAAGGATCGATTTTTGATGAGAAAAATTCATCTCACACCGACGTCGGTTTAAAGTCTGTCGGCTACGATCATATCTGGCAGAAAGCACCGTTACCCGTCCGATCAACTGTAGTTAAGTTGCCAAGAGTTCGACTGAGTAGTGGTGTGGGCGACCAAACACGAAATTTGAATTTTGTAGTCCTTATTTTGACATCCACTCCGCCTTTGCTGCTAGATTGAAGGATTCTTTGGGAATTCTTTGGGAATTCTTTTAGGGATTACATTTTTGGAAACTATTCACTGCTATTTTTGAGGCATGTTATTATGAACAACATTTATATGAAGGTTCTGGACCACTTGCACATCCCTGCACGGGTACCCAAGTGCAAAAAATCAGACTTGCACATCCCTGCACCCCAAGCGTGAAAAGTCACTTGCACATCCCTGCACCCCAAGCGTGAAAAGTCACTTGCACATCCCTGCACCCCAAGTGCAAAAGTCGGACTTGCACATCCCTGCACCCCAAGTGCAAAAGTCGGACTTGCACATCCCTGCACGGTTTGCAACATCTCTGCACCCCAAGCGTGAAAAGTCACTTGCACATCCCTGCACCCCAAGTGTCCAAAGTCGGACTTGCACATCCCTGCACTCTAAGTGTTCAAAGTCTGGACGTCAACGCCAATAAATTTCTCGAAGACTCAGACTCTGGACTGGTGGACTGAATATTCAAAGTCTACTGGAGTTCAAATAGTCAAAGTGCGGACTTGCACGTCCCCGCACGGATACCCAAGTGTTCAAAGTGTGGACGCCAACCCAATGCATTTCTTGAAGACTCAGACAGCGGGGGACTCGTAGTGGACTGAATATTCAAAGTGTTAAAGTGTAAACAGCACCGACCCAATTGCCAATATTTAAAGTGAAATTCTTGAAAACTCGAGGATAAGAAGAGTTCAAATCTGGACTTGACAATCTCAAACATCACAGCACTAGTATTCACACTCAATGTACAAAGTGTAGACACCAACCCAATGTATTTCTCGAAGACTCAAACTCTGAACTTGGTATGGACTGAAGATTCAATGGTCAGAGTAGACCCATTTCAAACACCCGTTGCCGAGCTCCAATGTATTTCTTGAAGACGCAAAGTCTGAACTTGCAGTGAATTGAAGACTTGACGGTTCGAAGAGTAGTAGAACTGAAGAGTCAACGTGACTCACCAACCGCAAACATCACTGCATTGGTGGTTGAAGACTAGGTGTTCAAAGTAGACTCTGGACACTTGCGAATCTCCATTTCTTGAAGACTCAGACTCTGGACTGGTGGACTGAATATTCAAAGTCGATGATCAAATTCAAATAGTCAAGTGCGGACTTGCACATCCCTGCACGTGTACCCAAGTGTACACCCGTCAACCCAATGTATTTCTTGAAGGCTGAAAGTGTCAAAGTGTGACCGTTAATATAACGGAAGACTCAAAGGTTCAAAGAGTAGAACTGAAGAGTCAACGTGACTCACCAACCGCAAACATCACTGCATTGGTAGTTGAGGACGCAGTGTAGCACAACCCAATGTACTCCTTGAAGCTTGAAGACTCAGACTTTGTACTGAAGACCTGTCGGTTCAAAGAACAGTAGAACTGAAGATTCAAGTGTAAACTTGCCAACCGCGAACATCATGCAGTAGGACTTGAAGACTCCGTGTAGTCGCCAACCTAATGCATTTCTTGAAGACTCAGACTCTGGACTTATAGATGAACCCAAGATTCAAAGTGTCAGAGTAGACCCATTTCAAACACCCGTTGCCATCTCCAATGTATTCCTTGAGAACTCGAAGTGTCAAAGTATCAAAGTGTGACTCCAAGTAGAAGGGAAGATTCAAAGTGGTCAGAGTGGAGACACCACCACACACCAATATCCAATGCATGTCTTGAAGACGCAAAGTGTGAACTTGCAAACATCAATGCAGTAGTACTTGAAGACTCGGTGTACTAAGTGTAAACCGCACCAACCCAAATACCAACACCCAATGCTTTTCTTGAAGATTCAAAGTGTCAACGTGTAGACGCCACCAACTCACTGCCAATCTCCAATGTATTACTTGAAGACTGAAAGTGTCAAAGTGTGACTCTCAGTGGAACGGAAGACTCGAAGTGATCAAAGTGTAAACAGCACAGACCCATTGCCAATATCCAATGCATTTCCTGAATACAAGAAGTGCCCAAAGTGTGACACTCAGTGGAACGGAAGACTCAAAGGTTCAAAGAGTGAAGGATGGAAGATCCCAGGGGTCAAAGTGTGACTCTTACAGGAACGGATAACTCAAAGTCTATTGGGGTTCGTCAAAGTGTAGACTTGCAGACATCACCGCAATAGGCTTGAAGACTCAGCTTAGCCACAACCTATTGCCAATACCCAATGCACTTCTTGAAGCTTAAAGACTCAGACTTTGGATTGAAAACTCACACTTTGACTGAAGATTCAGTCGACGATCAAAGTCTGACAGTGTAGCAACCCATCCAATATTTAACTTGGTGTGACTGAACCTCAATCGCCAGTGAACCACGGAAACGTCGCTATATATCCATCGATCGGACCATCGGCGCTCGACGCACCGTCGGGTTTGAAATTCATGCATGTGCCCGGCTGCGTTTATGCACGTTCGGAATGACGGAGGCATGCCAATCTCGTGCACTAGTTGAGGCTGAAGGGGAAATTGTAATAGGCTGAAGAACTCAACTTGACAATCAAACGTCCAGTGCAGTAGCAGACCCTGGGCGTGGACTGAAGATTCAATGGTCAGAGTAGACCCATTTCAAACATCCGTTGCCATCTCCAATGTATTTCTTGAGAACTCGAAGTGTCAAAGTATCAAAGTGTGACTCTAAGTAGAACGGAAGATTCAAAGTGGTCAGAGTGGAGACACCACAGACCCATTGCCAATATCCAATGCATTTCCTGAAGACAAGAAGTGCCCAAAGTGTGATTCTTAGGGAAACGGAAAACTCGAAAGTTCAAAGAGTAGAGGAACGGAAGATTCCAAGTGTTGAAAGTGCGGACTTGACAATCTCAAATATCACAACAGTAGTATTCACACTTAATGTACCAAGTGTAGATACAACCAACCCAATGTTCTTCTTGAAGCTTGAAGACTTAAAGTGTCAGAGTAGACCCATTCCAAACACCACTTGACGAACTCCCAATGTATTTCTTGAAGACTTGAGGATAAGAAGAGTTCAGAGTCTGGACTTGACAACTGGCAACATCACTGCATATAGTATTCACACTCAATGTTCAAAGTGTACACACCAACGACTCATTGACAATCTCCAATCTATCACTTGAAGACTCAGACTCTGGACTGGTGGTGGACTGAATATTCAAAGTCGATGATCAAATTCAACAGTCAAATGGCGGACTCGCAAACATGCATATAGTCTTGACTCCGTGTAGCACAACCCAATGCACTTCTTGAAGACCCAGACTTTGGACTTCTAGTGCGCTGAAGATTCAAGATATCAAACAGTAGACTGCAATAGGACTTGAAGACTAAGTGTTCAAAGTAGACTCTGGAGACTTGCCAATCTCCATTTCTTGAAGACTCAGACATCGGACTCGTAGTGGACTGAAGACAAGAAGTGCCCAAGTATGACTCTGAGGGGAACGGAAGATTCAATGGTCGGGGTAGACTCATTTCAAACTCCAGTTGCCAATCTCCATTTCTTGAAGACTCAAACTCTGATTCGCACATGCCTAGTCAGGTCTAGCCAACCATCGCCTATCTAATGCTTCACTCAACAGCCCGTGAACCAGGAAACGTCGCTATATATCCACCAGTCGACCTCGGCGCTCGACGCACCGTCGTTTGAAATTCATGCATGTGCCGGCTACGTTCATGCAGGTTCGGAATGACGGGGCATCCAGTGAGTAGACCCGACTTGTGCTTAGATGACTTAGTGACAGTGGAGAAGTGACATGTAGTGCTGGTATCAACGTTTAAACCGCCACTCCACAGGCAGTTTAAGGGTAGTCTCGGGGTGGTAAAGTCTGGTCGCACACCCCAAATGGCGTGGAAATAGATGCGTTTCACAGCAATGCACCTCGTACTTGGCATTCTCCAAACTAAGCCGACGCACAACGAGGTGACTCTGGCAGTATCGACGGACGGACTCTCTTAATACAAGACCTTCTAGGACGACGGGGGTGAGGGCGTGAGGGCATGAGGGTTTGTGGTCGGTTGGTTAGTGGTGGTGGTCGGGCGGGGAGTATTCTATTTTTGTAGTGCACTGATTTGACAGTCAAATTGACACCTTTAAAACCTTTATGTATTTTGCTGATCCGTCTCTAAACGCACCTTTATTTGTAGTCTACAAATCCTCAGTATCCATCTCGGTTTCATTTCCCTACCACCAGCAAACTTTGTTTACCCCATCCTCAGCAATGCGTTACGCGTCCGACTTTTGCCGACTCCAAGGAATGAGCCTGGTTGACTGGAGCTCTGAAGAATCCACGACCTTTCTGAAAATTTTACGGGACTCGAAGGTGTGGGTGTGTGTGCGTGAAGGCATGTGGGCGTGCGTGTGAATGTGAGGACGTGAAGGCGTGCGGGTGTGTGGGTGTGTGGTCGGTAGTGGTCGGGCGGGGAGAATTATAATTTATAGTGTACTAATCCAGGGTCAGATACACCACTTTGTTATGTAGCCTATAAATCCAAGGTCGATGCTCAAATACCTTTACGCGACTCGTCGATGGTCTGGCGGGAGAAGATTTTATTTCTCGTAGTCTATTGATTTAGTCAAGTACACCTTTATTTCAAATTCTACCAATCCACAGTATCCATTCCCATCCTCCTCAAAGCCTCTGGACTCCACTGACTCATCTTCCCTACCACCAGCAGATTTGTTTACCCCATCCTCAGCAATGCGTTACGCGTCCGACTTTTTGCCGACTCCACGGAATGAGCCTGGTCGACTAGAGCTCTGAAGAATACACGACCTTTCTAAAACTTTACGGGACTCGACGGGGTGGGTGTATGTGCGTGAGGGCGTGTGGGTGAGGGTGTGTGTGTGTGGGTGTGTGGGTGTGTGGGCGTGAGGGTTTGTGGTTAGTCGGTAGTGGTCGGGCGGGGAGAATGATAATTCATAGTGCACTAATCCACCGTCAACTTTACTTTGTAGTTACAAATCCAGGGTCAATGCTCAAATACCTTTACGCGTCTACTACTTCCCTGAAAGTTTCACTTGACTTGACGGGATGGGTGTGAGTGCGTGAGGGTCGGGTGTGAATGAGTGTTGGGTGTGAGTGAGTGTCGGGTGTGAACTAAGCTTACGTGTAGTCTTCGTGTAGTCTTGTAGTCTTTCCTTAATCTTTATTCCGGATTATTTCCTTTTCCTTTCCTCCGTCTAGCTCGCCCAAGCTCCGTTTGTACTTCGGCTTTCTCTTTTCCTTACACCATCCATCTTCAGTCCACTCGAGCCAATCCGCATTTCTGAGACTCGACGGGCGTGCGAGCGTGCGTCAGTGAACTAAGCTTACGTGTAGTCTTCGTGTAGTCTTGTAGCCTTTGTGCCAGCATCAATCTCCCTAACATCAATTCCTTCGTCTTCTATTACACCACCTACGTGTATTCTGTGTAGTCTCCATCTCCCTCCCCCAAGCTCCGTTTGCACTTCCATCCACTTCAGTCGATTCCTTCTGAGATTCGACGTGCGTGTGTCAATGGGACGGGTGTGTGTGCGTGCGTGCGTGAGGGAAGTGAACTACTCGTATTCTCTGTATTCTTCGTGTAGTCGTCCATCTCTATTCCGACATCCCCTTCCCCTCCCTCTCCATCTCCCAACTCGCGTCAATCCGTCGCAAAACTTTCTTCCGTCCACCTATCACTTTTTCCTCCTCTCTAGTGTTTAATTTACTCGAGTTCCCACTTCCTTCTCCCATCCGCCTATCACTTTTCGTCCTCTCACAGGCTTTAATCCACTCGAGTTTCCTCTCTCCCCATCACTTTTTTTTCTTCCATCTCCAAGTCCGCTCGTTCTCTTGAGCTTTCCAGTCTGTCGTTGTCCCTCCCCAGAAGATGCAGCGTAGCGCATGTAGCGTAGAGTATGTAGCGTAGCCTGTAGCGTAGAGTAGCATGTAGCCTGTAGCCTGTAGCGTAGCATGTAGCGTAGAGTAGAGTAGCCTGTAGCGTAGCATGTAGCGTAGAGTAGAGTAGCCTGTAGCGTAGCATGTAGCGTAGAGTCAGTTCCCTCAGTCAGTTAACCTAATTAGTCCACCACCACTTCCGCAATATAGCCGCACGCGTCCCATCTGGCTTCCAACTCACTTCAAATGCGTAAACTCCATCTGTAAAGCTACTTCGTGCACATCCTTACACCATGTGTTCATTACCTGCCATCCCATGTCAGCTTCTTTGTTTTACCCCACACCACCAATTCAATCGTATCTCATCTTCTACTACTCCTATCACCTTCAAATCCTCAGCGTTCATCTTAAATCACTACCACTTCCTATGCTTCACTTTGTTTCCCTCAATATCTACTTTCAAATATATCTTAGTATTATTTAATATCGAGCCTCGATAACTCTTGACTTTGCAAAGAGAAAGTTAAGAATAAAGACACTGAGGTAAGATGCTCTAGGTAGGATAGAACTAATAGCTTACGAGAGGATCTGCACATTAATGTACCTATCTTTAAGTTCCAGTTAGAAAATCGGATCTCGGCAAATCTTGTGCTACCGAGAATAAAAATAGAATCGCCTTGAACAACGTCCTTACACCAGATTGAGTTTTAGGAATCGCTCTAAGAATTCTAGGAGACGTCCCTCAATATCCCATGAAAAATCAAAATCCAGGAATCGCTTTTAGCAACTTCCTTACACCAAATCGAATTCCAGAGAATGCTCTTGGCAACGTCCTTACACCAGATCACAATTCAAATCGCTCTATCCAAAATCGTTCAACAACGTCCTTACACCAAATTCAGAGGTCGTTCTCGCCAACGTCCTTACACCCCCAATTCAGGAATAGTTTATCACTTCCTTACACCACAACAACATCAAATACGAGTAATATTGACGATTACTTCTACTGGATGAACAGGCCAACATTTACGAGCACGTATTTATAGCTTTCATTTCTATTATTCAATAAAGTAAGGATACAAAAAGGCGGACGGGGACACACCAAACAAGCTATGCCTGACTGACCTCTTTCCCCACTGATGACATAATTAATTTATCATCTTCATCAAACTTAGCCCTCTTGAATTTCAAAGCACCCACTTTGTTCACGAACAACTGCTCAATCTCGTTAGCAGTTCTTCCTCTAGTTTCTGGTAAGAAGAAGAGCATCACAACGAACAAAACCACACCGGTACCTGTCCAAACAAACATGATCCTAGCCCCCATGTTAACTTCATCGGGATTGAACAAATATGGGATGAGATAACCAAGACCAAAACTACAGAGACTGTTGACATTAGAAGTAATTGCCACCGATTTGGCACGCATTCTTCCCTGTGGAAGCTCCGTGATCAAAGCATATGTCAATGGACCAACAGTGGCTTCGTAGATAAAAGCCCATAGAAAGACAAACACAACGGTGGTATAGGCAGCAGCTTGCGAGCTTCCATATGACACGCATGCAATGAGTAAATTCATGATCGTACAAAGGGCAACACCACCAATGTAGAGGACTCTTCTATCAACTCTTTCAATGACAAAGTAAGAAACAAGGTTACCACCGACGCAAAGAGTGAACATACCAACCGTCTTCTCAATGCTGCTTGAAACTCCAGCAAGTTCAAAGAAATATGAAATGTAGGTTAAAACGAAACTGACACCAACCCAAAGCTGTCCCGTAAGAGCAAAGATAGATAGTACAACCCTCTTTAGGTTTGTAGCCTTGAAGAGTTCGGCATACGAAACTTCTTTCTCACTTTCAGCATTCATTTTTTCTTCTTCAACTTCCTTAATGAGAATCTCGTAATGTGAGTCAATGTCGTATTCAGTATTATTCTTGTTGTGATAGAGCTTCTTAATGGCGGCTTTTGCCTCTTCCAACTTACCGCGGTGAATCAAATATGATGGGGATTCCGGCATAAACCAGAACAAAAGGAGATATCCTCCAACTAACAAATATTGAATTCCAAAGGCAATTTTGTAGCCTGTTGAATCGTCAATGCCCGTATAATTCTTCGAACAGCCGAAATAAATTAGCGATCCAATCCACTGACCAAAGCAAATGGAGAAGTTGATTCCCATGGAACCAATACCTCTCAAGGTTGGCGACATCAATTCGGACAAGTAAACTGGACAAGTTGAAACAAGAATACCGATACCAATTCCGATAACACATTTTGCCATGACCAAATTGATAGGGTGACCGACCGGAGCGGTTATAGCAACAGTGTTACCAATAATAGTTATAATGCAAGAAATAGCCAAAGAACTTTTTCTTCCAAACTTATCATTGTACCAACCTGCAAAGAAGGCACCCAAAACCTGACAGCCAAAAGAACCACCATTCCAACCAGACTGGTATTTTGCTCTGATGACCCATCCGCTTGTGGCTTCATCGTAGTAACCATAGGCTTTTCTGAAAGATTCCATACCCAATAATAAACTGAAAAGAAGGGAATCTATACCAATACCAATAGCGGATATATAGACAATCATTAGATACTTGTAAGAATTACGTATCTCCCAAAGTCTAGTTTTCACCGGTCTGGTGTCGCTAAAGATATTCTCGCCAACCTCTTTTCATCTACTTCTTTCTCATCAACAGGTTCTGCCTCATTAACTGTTGTTGCTATTTCTTCAAGCTCACTAATAACAGAAGCCATTGAAAAGGGAAATCGGTGTACACTAGGAAAAGATGAGGTTTCAAAGGGACTTTCAGCAGATATAAGTGACAACCCTGCTTACTTAATCATTCTTCTATTGCGTCAGCTGACGGTGAACAACATGCGTACTCCGAGAAAGCACACCACCACACCACCGGAAGCAAGCAGCCTCTGGTGTGATCGTTCCGCTCCTGCCGTTTGACCATTTCCCGCGTGAAACTAACCATTCGGAAAAATGTTGATGTGGAGTGCATCACGTTGCAGATCTCCTTCCCACAAAATACGATGCATGCATGGAGCGCTGTTCGGACCTCGGCAGATCTTCTGCTACCGAGAAATAAAAATAGAATCGTTGACTTCCTTACACCAACACAAAATCCAGAGATCGCTCTCAATTTCACATGAGAAATCAAAATCTAGGAATCGCTCTTAACAACGTCCCTACACCAGATTGAGTTTTAAAAATCGTTCTTAACAACGCCCTTACACCAAATTGAGTTTTTGGAATCGCTCTCGGAAATCCAGGAATCGCTTAGCAACGTCCCTACACCAGATTGAGTTCCAGGAATCGTTCTCAGAAATCTACAGCAAAGTCTAAAAATCCAAATCGCTTAGCAACTTCCTTACACCAAGTTGAGTTTCAAAAAACCTTCTAACAACGTCCTTACACCAGATTGGAACATCGCTTAGCAACTTCCTTACACCAGATCTAGTTCCAGGAAACGCTCCTAACAACGTCTCTACACCAGATCGAGTTTTTGGAATCGTTCTCGGAAATCCAAGCATCGCTTAGCAACGCCCCTACACCAGATGGAGTTTTTGGAATCGCTTAACACCGTCTCTACACCAGATCGAGTTCCAGGAAACGCTTAACAACGCCCCTACACCGGATCGAGTTTCAGAGATCGAACGCCCCTACACCAAATTGAGTTCCAATCACTTTTAAAAATCTACAGTCCAAAAAATATCCTTGTATTCTTGGTCCAATAATTACGGTAAATAAGTTGAAGTTCAAAATCCAGAATTACGGTAAATAAGTTAAAGAGTTTATTAATTATAGAAAGTAGGGTAGAAAAATGACAAACCATCTCCTTGAAAAACAGCAG
>NC_052374.1:4217500-4230000 GCF_011074865.1 Brettanomyces nanus | reverse complement strand
ATAACTCCTAACAAATTCGCTAACAAAAAATGACTCCTAACAAAATACTTAGAAAATAATACCTCAGTTTCGCTAACAAATATCTCTGAGATTCTAAGAAATATTTTATTACCAATTCGCTAACAAAATTCTAAAACTTTATAAAATAATCTCCCTATAAATTCGCTAATAATACTTGCTAAATAATATCTCAGTTTCGCTAACAAATATCTCTGAGATTCTAAGAAATATTTTATTACCAATTCGCTAACAAAATTCTAAAACTTTATAAAATAATTTCCCTATAAATTCGCTAATACTTGCAAAATAATTCCTCAGTTTCGCTACAAATATTTCTGAACTTAGTAAATTAATCCTAACAGATTTCCCAGTTTCGCTACAAATCTTTCTGAATTTGTAAATTAATCCTAACAGATTTCCCTGTCGCTACAAATATCTTTGAGTTTGATAAATTAATTCTAACAAAAATACTATCCCTAACTATTATTCTCTCAAATTTCATACTAAATTATATTTGCTAACAAAATTATTGGCCAATAAACTTAATCCCTAACAAAACCTAGATCTTGAATTATGTAAAATCTCAATTCCCTAACAAAATCAATGCTAACAAAATCCATTTCTAAGAAATCGTTCCTACCTCAAATAGTCACCTGTGAATTAATAACGGTGTTGAATATCTACTTTCAAACCATTCTCTACCATTAAGTGACACCATCGATAGACATTTATCAGATTTCATAAAGGGAAGACACTTCTCAATTGATTAGGACTGCAACCTGAATACACCTAACTAAACCTTCAAACCCTTCGGCTTCAACCATACGCAAAGTACTATGCGGAAGTTTGTGAACCTTAATGAGTCAACTCAATTGGGACAATGAATACGACTAGACACGTGCATAAATGAATAGATGTAACACACTAACCAAATTAGTTGCTAACAAATTGCTAGCAAATCACCCCAAAGTATTTACAGAATGATCCTACAAATATCTCTGATACTTATACAAAGTATATTTCAACTCCTCAGTAGCCAATCACTGTGATGTCCAGACATGTTCTAAGCGGCAACTCCCTATTTCTCCAGCAATTTTGACATAGTTTGATCACTTGTTGGTAGTAACTAATATCAAGTGCAACTGCAATGGTTATACAATCTGCATTTCATGGTAGTTCCTAATGGTACCTATCACTAACTGAATTACTAAGTTCTTCCACCACATCCCAATAGATCAACGTGGTTCTTATAGTATCTCGACATGGACGTTGATATCAATAGCTCAATTACTGCACCACATCCAAGTAGTTCAATGTGGCCACACCACAGCAGTACTTGACATTGATCTCGCCAAGTTTTGCAATATCCACTTCACGGTCCAGGCATCAATTCAATGGCTGAGTGTTGCAACCACCTTTTATCGATGGTCCTGGCATAAATGCAACTGCCAATAGTTCTGTAATCTGCACGTCTCACCATTTCTCAATAATCACTTGCCGGTATTAATCGACATAAACTAAATTGCAAATAGACTTGCATCATTTCATTGCTGTGCTCTTGCACACCACACATACCTCATGTCAAATGCAACTGATAATACATCTGCAATCGGCACTTCATGGTAGTCCTAGTAGTACCTGGCATTGATCTCAATCGCTGAACTCTTGAAATCTCCACTTCGTAGTATCTGACATTAGTTCAATCACCAAGTGTTGCAACCACCTTTCTCAATAGTTCCTGACATTGATGCAACTGATGGTTCTGCAACTTTTCTTCATGGTAGTCCTAGTGGTACCTGGCATTGATCCCAATTC
Source organism: Brettanomyces nanus (assembly GCF_011074865.1). Lineage (NCBI taxonomy): Eukaryota > Fungi > Ascomycota > Pichiomycetes > Pichiales > Pichiaceae > Brettanomyces > Brettanomyces nanus. The sequence goes on along the minus strand of NC_052374.1, from coordinate 4,228,185 downwards.
CTAATGATTCTTGCGACACCATTTCAAAGTAGTTTATTGACCACCACACTAGTACTTGACATTGAGCTCAATAGCTAAGTTCATGCAACTCCACTTTATAGTACCTAACAGTAACTGAATTGTTAAGTTCTTGCAGCTCCTTCATGGTAGTCGTGGCATTGATGAAATTGACCATACACGGTAGTACTTGACATTGATTTCAATTCCTAAACTCTTGCAATCTCCACTTCACGTTAACTGGCATCGACTCAATCGCTAGGTGTTGCAGCTCCTTCATGGTAGTCATGGCATTGATGAAATTGCTAATGGTTCTGCAATCTGCTTCTCATGGTAGTTCCCAGTGGTACCCAAAAGTAACTGAATTGCTAAGTGCCTGCAGTCCCTTAATGGTAGTTCCTTCTACCTACTCAATTGCTAATCATCATAGTGTTTCTTAATCCCACCTTCTAATAGTTCTCGTTCACTCCCAGTACTCATATTTGCATGTCGAAACTGCACTTTCTATGGTACTTATATTAATTTGCATAGCCACTTCCTAGTTCCGAAAATTTATCACCCTAAACGAATCACCAATAGGCTCATCGAATGCCCAAACAAATGCATTTCGTTTACAGGAACAATGGCATCTGCCGAACGACTTGCTCGGAAGAATAATCCATACGCTCATCGTTCCAGCCCTTCGCGAAAAGAAATCAAACTGCCAATCGGCTCATCGATTCCATGTTTGTCGCGCCAGCTCATCCCGATTTTTGAACGTGTGATCGCGAAGAAACGACGAAAAGAAACGATCGCAAAGAAATGATCGCGAAAAGACGATCGCGTTCGCTTGTTTCCATGACAAACTTTTTCACCTTCGTCCAAGTATTTTACTTCACCATTTACAAAGTCTGAAAGATTTCCACTTTTTTCCAATTTCCACTTTCCCCATTTCCACTTTCCGTCACTTACACTTATAGGTCAATGTTAAACAACTCTTCACTATTCAAAAGACCCATCACACTAACAACTTCTTCACCATTTACGTAACGCCCTTGTTTGCATTAACGCCCTTGTTTACATAAACGCCCCGCTCTTTCCATTTTAAGATTTTCGAACCCTCCACTAATTTTCGCGAACCTTCGTCCAAATATTTCCTCCCATTTACAGAGTCTGAACGATTCCCACTTTTCGCTCACTTTCTTTTCTCTATGCTTCGGTTCGAATGGCTCCCCACCACCTAGAGTCCCCAATCCCTTTTTCCCTATATCTCATCCAATCCCTATCTGCTCGCCTCCATTTCTCCACACTATTATCTACTCACTTTCTACTTTCATACTCCTCTCTTATATGTCTCTGTCTTTCAATAAATTTATATTTCTTGATTTCCTAATTATTCACTATATTCTATACCATTTACTTATTAATTCATCTTCCATATATTTGGTAACATTTCATTGCCTAGTTTTCTGCTACCTACATGCCCTGGTATATTCTTCTATCTTTTCTGCTCATACTGGTGCACTTACATCCACCACACCTTCCCCATTACACTTTCAGTGCATCTCAAGGATCGATTTTTTGATGAGAAAAAATTCATCTCACACCGACGTCGGTTTAAAGTCTGTCGGCTACGATCATATCTGGCAGAAAGCACCGTTACCCGTCCGATCAACTGTAGTTAAGTTGCCAAGAGTTCGACTGAGTAGTGGTGTGGGCGACCAAACACGAAATTTGAATTTTGTAGTCCTTATTTTTGACATCCACTCCGCCTTTGCTGCTAGATTGAAGGATTCTTTGGGAATTCTTTGGGAATTCTTTTAGGGATTACATTTTTTGGAAACTATTCACTGCTATTTTTGAGGCATGTTATTATGAACAACATTTATATGAAGGTTCTGGACCACTTGCACATCCCTGCACGGGTACCCAAGTGCAAAAAATCAGACTTGCACATCCCTGCACCCCAAGCGTGAAAAGTCACTTGCACATCCCTGCACCCCAAGCGTGAAAAGTCACTTGCACATCCCTGCACCCCAAGTGCAAAAAGTCGGACTTGCACATCCCTGCACCCCAAGTGCAAAAGTCGGACTTGCACATCCCTGCACGGTTTGCAACATCTCTGCACCCCAAGCGTGAAAAGTCACTTGCACATCCCTGCACCCCAAGTGTCCAAAGTCGGACTTGCACATCCCTGCACTCTAAGTGTTCAAAGTCTGGACGTCAACGCCAATAAATTTCTCGAAGACTCAGACTCTGGACTGGTGGACTGAATATTCAAAGTCTACTGGAGTTCAAATAGTCAAAGTGCGGACTTGCACGTCCCCGCACGGATACCCAAGTGTTCAAAGTGTGGACGCCAACCCAATGCATTTCTTGAAGACTCAGACAGCGGGGGACTCGTAGTGGACTGAATATTCAAAGTGTTAAAGTGTAAACAGCACCGACCCAATTGCCAATATTTAAAGTGAAATTCTTGAAAACTCGAGGATAAGAAGAGTTCAAATCTGGACTTGACAATCTCAAACATCACAGCACTAGTATTCACACTCAATGTACAAAGTGTAGACACCAACCCAATGTATTTCTCGAAGACTCAAACTCTGAACTTGGTATGGACTGAAGATTCAATGGTCAGAGTAGACCCATTTCAAACACCCGTTGCCGAGCTCCAATGTATTTCTTGAAGACGCAAAGTCTGAACTTGCAGTGAATTGAAGACTTGACGGTTCGAAGAGTAGTAGAACTGAAGAGTCAACGTGACTCACCAACCGCAAACATCACTGCATTGGTGGTTGAAGACTAGGTGTTCAAAGTAGACTCTGGACACTTGCGAATCTCCATTTCTTGAAGACTCAGACTCTGGACTGGTGGACTGAATATTCAAAGTCGATGATCAAATTCAAATAGTCAAGTGCGGACTTGCACATCCCTGCACGTGTACCCAAGTGTACACCCGTCAACCCAATGTATTTCTTGAAGGCTGAAAGTGTCAAAGTGTGACCGTTAATATAACGGAAGACTCAAAGGTTCAAAGAGTAGAACTGAAGAGTCAACGTGACTCACCAACCGCAAACATCACTGCATTGGTAGTTGAGGACGCAGTGTAGCACAACCCAATGTACTCCTTGAAGCTTGAAGACTCAGACTTTGTACTGAAGACCTGTCGGTTCAAAGAACAGTAGAACTGAAGATTCAAGTGTAAACTTGCCAACCGCGAACATCATGCAGTAGGACTTGAAGACTCCGTGTAGTCGCCAACCTAATGCATTTCTTGAAGACTCAGACTCTGGACTTATAGATGAACCCAAGATTCAAAGTGTCAGAGTAGACCCATTTCAAACACCCGTTGCCATCTCCAATGTATTCCTTGAGAACTCGAAGTGTCAAAGTATCAAAGTGTGACTCCAAGTAGAAGGGAAGATTCAAAGTGGTCAGAGTGGAGACACCACCACACACCAATATCCAATGCATGTCTTGAAGACGCAAAGTGTGAACTTGCAAACATCAATGCAGTAGTACTTGAAGACTCGGTGTACTAAGTGTAAACCGCACCAACCCAAATACCAACACCCAATGCTTTTCTTGAAGATTCAAAGTGTCAACGTGTAGACGCCACCAACTCACTGCCAATCTCCAATGTATTACTTGAAGACTGAAAGTGTCAAAGTGTGACTCTCAGTGGAACGGAAGACTCGAAGTGATCAAAGTGTAAACAGCACAGACCCATTGCCAATATCCAATGCATTTCCTGAATACAAGAAGTGCCCAAAGTGTGACACTCAGTGGAACGGAAGACTCAAAGGTTCAAAGAGTGAAGGATGGAAGATCCCAGGGGTCAAAGTGTGACTCTTACAGGAACGGATAACTCAAAGTCTATTGGGGTTCGTCAAAGTGTAGACTTGCAGACATCACCGCAATAGGCTTGAAGACTCAGCTTAGCCACAACCTATTGCCAATACCCAATGCACTTCTTGAAGCTTAAAGACTCAGACTTTGGATTGAAAACTCACACTTTGACTGAAGATTCAGTCGACGATCAAAGTCTGACAGTGTAGCAACCCATCCAATATTTAACTTGGTGTGACTGAACCTCAATCGCCAGTGAACCACGGAAACGTCGCTATATATCCATCGATCGGACCATCGGCGCTCGACGCACCGTCGGGTTTGAAATTCATGCATGTGCCCGGCTGCGTTTATGCACGTTCGGAATGACGGAGGCATGCCAATCTCGTGCACTAGTTGAGGCTGAAGGGGGAAATTGTAATAGGCTGAAGAACTCAACTTGACAATCAAACGTCCAGTGCAGTAGCAGACCCTGGGCGTGGACTGAAGATTCAATGGTCAGAGTAGACCCATTTCAAACATCCGTTGCCATCTCCAATGTATTTCTTGAGAACTCGAAGTGTCAAAGTATCAAAGTGTGACTCTAAGTAGAACGGAAGATTCAAAGTGGTCAGAGTGGAGACACCACAGACCCATTGCCAATATCCAATGCATTTCCTGAAGACAAGAAGTGCCCAAAGTGTGATTCTTAGGGAAACGGAAAACTCGAAAGTTCAAAGAGTAGAGGAACGGAAGATTCCAAGTGTTGAAAGTGCGGACTTGACAATCTCAAATATCACAACAGTAGTATTCACACTTAATGTACCAAGTGTAGATACAACCAACCCAATGTTCTTCTTGAAGCTTGAAGACTTAAAGTGTCAGAGTAGACCCATTCCAAACACCACTTGACGAACTCCCAATGTATTTCTTGAAGACTTGAGGATAAGAAGAGTTCAGAGTCTGGACTTGACAACTGGCAACATCACTGCATATAGTATTCACACTCAATGTTCAAAGTGTACACACCAACGACTCATTGACAATCTCCAATCTATCACTTGAAGACTCAGACTCTGGACTGGTGGTGGACTGAATATTCAAAGTCGATGATCAAATTCAACAGTCAAATGGCGGACTCGCAAACATGCATATAGTCTTGACTCCGTGTAGCACAACCCAATGCACTTCTTGAAGACCCAGACTTTGGACTTCTAGTGCGCTGAAGATTCAAGATATCAAACAGTAGACTGCAATAGGACTTGAAGACTAAGTGTTCAAAGTAGACTCTGGAGACTTGCCAATCTCCATTTCTTGAAGACTCAGACATCGGACTCGTAGTGGACTGAAGACAAGAAGTGCCCAAGTATGACTCTGAGGGGAACGGAAGATTCAATGGTCGGGGTAGACTCATTTCAAACTCCAGTTGCCAATCTCCATTTCTTGAAGACTCAAACTCTGATTCGCACATGCCTAGTCAGGTCTAGCCAACCATCGCCTATCTAATGCTTCACTCAACAGCCCGTGAACCAGGAAACGTCGCTATATATCCACCAGTCGACCTCGGCGCTCGACGCACCGTCGTTTGAAATTCATGCATGTGCCGGCTACGTTCATGCAGGTTCGGAATGACGGGGCATCCAGTGAGTAGACCCGACTTGTGCTTAGATGACTTAGTGACAGTGGAGAAGTGACATGTAGTGCTGGTATCAACGTTTAAACCGCCACTCCACAGGCAGTTTAAGGGTAGTCTCGGGGTGGTAAAGTCTGGTCGCACACCCCAAATGGCGTGGAAATAGATGCGTTTCACAGCAATGCACCTCGTACTTGGCATTCTCCAAACTAAGCCGACGCACAACGAGGTGACTCTGGCAGTATCGACGGACGGACTCTCTTAATACAAGACCTTCTAGGACGACGGGGGTGAGGGCGTGAGGGCATGAGGGTTTGTGGTCGGTTGGTTAGTGGTGGTGGTCGGGCGGGGGAGTATTCTATTTTTTGTAGTGCACTGATTTGACAGTCAAATTGACACCTTTAAAACCTTTATGTATTTTGCTGATCCGTCTCTAAACGCACCTTTATTTGTAGTCTACAAATCCTCAGTATCCATCTCGGTTTCATTTCCCTACCACCAGCAAACTTTGTTTACCCCATCCTCAGCAATGCGTTACGCGTCCGACTTTTGCCGACTCCAAGGAATGAGCCTGGTTGACTGGAGCTCTGAAGAATCCACGACCTTTCTGAAAATTTTACGGGACTCGAAGGTGTGGGTGTGTGTGCGTGAAGGCATGTGGGCGTGCGTGTGAATGTGAGGACGTGAAGGCGTGCGGGTGTGTGGGTGTGTGGTCGGTAGTGGTCGGGCGGGGAGAATTATAATTTATAGTGTACTAATCCAGGGTCAGATACACCACTTTGTTATGTAGCCTATAAATCCAAGGTCGATGCTCAAATACCTTTACGCGACTCGTCGATGGTCTGGCGGGAGAAGATTTTATTTCTCGTAGTCTATTGATTTAGTCAAGTACACCTTTATTTCAAATTCTACCAATCCACAGTATCCATTCCCATCCTCCTCAAAGCCTCTGGACTCCACTGACTCATCTTCCCTACCACCAGCAGATTTGTTTACCCCATCCTCAGCAATGCGTTACGCGTCCGACTTTTTGCCGACTCCACGGAATGAGCCTGGTCGACTAGAGCTCTGAAGAATACACGACCTTTCTAAAACTTTACGGGACTCGACGGGGTGGGTGTATGTGCGTGAGGGCGTGTGGGTGAGGGTGTGTGTGTGTGTGGGTGTGTGGGTGTGTGGGCGTGAGGGTTTGTGGTTAGTCGGTAGTGGTCGGGCGGGGAGAATGATAATTCATAGTGCACTAATCCACCGTCAACTTTACTTTGTAGTTACAAATCCAGGGTCAATGCTCAAATACCTTTACGCGTCTACTACTTCCCTGAAAGTTTCACTTGACTTGACGGGATGGGTGTGAGTGCGTGAGGGTCGGGTGTGAATGAGTGTTGGGTGTGAGTGAGTGTCGGGTGTGAACTAAGCTTACGTGTAGTCTTCGTGTAGTCTTGTAGTCTTTCCTTAATCTTTATTCCGGATTATTTCCTTTTTCCTTTCCTCCGTCTAGCTCGCCCAAGCTCCGTTTGTACTTCGGCTTTCTCTTTTCCTTACACCATCCATCTTCAGTCCACTCGAGCCAATCCGCATTTCTGAGACTCGACGGGCGTGCGAGCGTGCGTCAGTGAACTAAGCTTACGTGTAGTCTTCGTGTAGTCTTGTAGCCTTTGTGCCAGCATCAATCTCCCTAACATCAATTCCTTCGTCTTCTATTACACCACCTACGTGTATTCTGTGTAGTCTCCATCTCCCTCCCCCAAGCTCCGTTTGCACTTCCATCCACTTCAGTCGATTCCCTTCTGAGATTCGACGTGCGTGTGTGTGGGACGGGTGTGTGTGCGTGCGTGCGTGAGGGAAGTGAACTACTCGTATTCTCTGTATTCTTCGTGTAGTCGTCCATCTCTATTCCGACATCCCCTTCCCCTCCCCTCTCCATCTCCCAACTCGCGTCAATCCGTCGCAAAAACTTTCTTCCGTCCACCTATCACTTTTTCCTCCTCTCTAGTGTTTAATTTACTCGAGTTCCCACTTCCTTCTCCCATCCGCCTATCACTTTTTCGTCCTCTCACAGGCTTTAATCCACTCGAGTTTCCTCTCTCCCCATCACTTTTTTTTTCTTCCATCTCCAAGTCCGCTCGTTCTCTTGAGCTTTCCAGTCTGTCGTTGTCCCTCCCCCAGAAGATGCAGCGTAGCGCATGTAGCGTAGAGTATGTAGCGTAGCCTGTAGCGTAGAGTAGCATGTAGCCTGTAGCCTGTAGCGTAGCATGTAGCGTAGAGTAGAGTAGCCTGTAGCGTAGCATGTAGCGTAGAGTAGAGTAGCCTGTAGCGTAGCATGTAGCGTAGAGTCAGTTCCCTCAGTCAGTTAACCTAATTAGTCCACCACCACTTCCGCAATATAGCCGCACGCGTCCCATCTGGCTTCCAACTCACTTCAAATGCGTAAACTCCATCTGTAAAGCTACTTCGTGCACATCCTTACACCATGTGTTCATTACCTGCCATCCCATGTCAGCTTCTTTGTTTTACCCCACACCACCAATTCAATCGTATCTCATCTTCTACTACTCCTATCACCTTCAAATCCTCAGCGTTCATCTTAAATCACTACCACTTCCTATGCTTCACTTTGTTTCCCTCAATATCTACTTTCAAATATATCTTAGTATTATTTAATATCGAGCCTCGATAACTCTTGACTTTGCAAAGAGAAAGTTAAGAATAAAGACACTGAGGTAAGATGCTCTAGGTAGGATAGAACTAATAGCTTACGAGAGGATCTGCACATTAATGTACCTATCTTTAAGTTCCAGTTAGAAAATCGGATCTCGGCAAATCTTGTGCTACCGAGAATAAAAATAGAATCGCCTTGAACAACGTCCTTACACCAGATTGAGTTTTAGGAATCGCTCTAAGAATTCTAGGAGACGTCCCTCAATATCCCATGAAAAATCAAAATCCAGGAATCGCTTTTAGCAACTTCCTTACACCAAATCGAATTCCAGAGAATGCTCTTGGCAACGTCCTTACACCAGATCACAATTCAAATCGCTCTATCCAAAAATCGTTCAACAACGTCCTTACACCAAATTCAGAGGTCGTTCTCGCCAACGTCCTTACACCCCCCAATTCAGGAATAGTTTATCACTTCCTTACACCACAACAACATCAAATACGAGTAATATTGACGATTACTTCTACTGGATGAACAGGCCAACATTTACGAGCACGTATTTATAGCTTTCATTTCTATTATTCAATAAAGTAAGGATACAAAAAGGCGGACGGGGACACACCAAACAAGCTATGCCTGACTGACCTCTTTCCCCACTGATGACATAATTAATTTATCATCTTCATCAAACTTAGCCCTCTTGAATTTCAAAGCACCCACTTTGTTCACGAACAACTGCTCAATCTCGTTAGCAGTTCTTCCTCTAGTTTCTGGTAAGAAGAAGAGCATCACAACGAACAAAACCACACCGGTACCTGTCCAAACAAACATGATCCTAGCCCCCATGTTAACTTCATCGGGATTGAACAAATATGGGATGAGATAACCAAGACCAAAACTACAGAGACTGTTGACATTAGAAGTAATTGCCACCGATTTGGCACGCATTCTTCCCTGTGGAAGCTCCGTGATCAAAGCATATGTCAATGGACCAACAGTGGCTTCGTAGATAAAAGCCCATAGAAAGACAAACACAACGGTGGTATAGGCAGCAGCTTGCGAGCTTCCATATGACACGCATGCAATGAGTAAATTCATGATCGTACAAAGGGCAACACCACCAATGTAGAGGACTCTTCTATCAACTCTTTCAATGACAAAGTAAGAAACAAGGTTACCACCGACGCAAAGAGTGAACATACCAACCGTCTTCTCAATGCTGCTTGAAACTCCAGCAAGTTCAAAGAAATATGAAATGTAGGTTAAAACGAAACTGACACCAACCCAAAGCTGTCCCGTAAGAGCAAAGATAGATAGTACAACCCTCTTTAGGTTTGTAGCCTTGAAGAGTTCGGCATACGAAACTTCTTTCTCACTTTCAGCATTCATTTTTTCTTCTTCAACTTCCTTAATGAGAATCTCGTAATGTGAGTCAATGTCGTATTCAGTATTATTCTTGTTGTGATAGAGCTTCTTAATGGCGGCTTTTGCCTCTTCCAACTTACCGCGGTGAATCAAATATGATGGGGATTCCGGCATAAACCAGAACAAAAGGAGATATCCTCCAACTAACAAATATTGAATTCCAAAGGCAATTTTGTAGCCTGTTGAATCGTCAATGCCCGTATAATTCTTCGAACAGCCGAAATAAATTAGCGATCCAATCCACTGACCAAAGCAAATGGAGAAGTTGATTCCCATGGAACCAATACCTCTCAAGGTTGGCGACATCAATTCGGACAAGTAAACTGGACAAGTTGAAACAAGAATACCGATACCAATTCCGATAACACATTTTGCCATGACCAAATTGATAGGGTGACCGACCGGAGCGGTTATAGCAACAGTGTTACCAATAATAGTTATAATGCAAGAAATAGCCAAAGAACTTTTTCTTCCAAACTTATCATTGTACCAACCTGCAAAGAAGGCACCCAAAACCTGACAGCCAAAAGAACCACCATTCCAACCAGACTGGTATTTTGCTCTGATGACCCATCCGCTTGTGGCTTCATCGTAGTAACCATAGGCTTTTCTGAAAGATTCCATACCCAATAATAAACTGAAAAGAAGGGAATCTATACCAATACCAATAGCGGATATATAGACAATCATTAGATACTTGTAAGAATTACGTATCTCCCAAAGTCTAGTTTTCACCGGTCTGGTGTCGCTAAAGATATTCTCGCCAACCTCTTTTTCATCTACTTCTTTCTCATCAACAGGTTCTGCCTCATTAACTGTTGTTGCTATTTCTTCAAGCTCACTAATAACAGAAGCCATTGAAAAAGGGAAATCGGTGTACACTAGGAAAAAGATGAGGTTTCAAAGGGACTTTCAGCAGATATAAGTGACAACCCTGCTTACTTAATCATTCTTCTATTGCGTCAGCTGACGGTGAACAACATGCGTACTCCGAGAAAGCACACCACCACACCACCGGAAGCAAGCAGCCTCTGGTGTGATCGTTCCGCTCCTGCCGTTTGACCATTTCCCCGCGTGAAACTAACCATTCGGAAAAATGTTGATGTGGAGTGCATCACGTTGCAGATCTCCTTCCCACAAAATACGATGCATGCATGGAGCGCT
>NC_052374.1:4197500-4210000 GCF_011074865.1 Brettanomyces nanus | reverse complement strand
TTGTAAACCGCCTTCGCTGGTCAATGATCTCTCGATCAATCAAACCTTTCCTCCACCGGTCAACACGGCTTTAAGTCTAATCAACTTTTCGCTAAAAAATATACACCAACAAGCTTTCATGAATACCCTCCAGCTACTAAGTCGTCTGCAGAAAACCCACAAACAACCATTCGCCATCAAAAGGCACTCCTACTGACTCGCCGCTTTAAACTTCCTCGCTACTAACTTTTTCAACTCTTGCATGCTCTCGCATGTAGTTCCTGCCACCATATTAAATGCACACTCTCGCTACAAATCTTTCTTTTCGCGAATCAAAAAATTCCCTACTTTTTCTTCTCTCATCAAAAATCTCTTTCGCGACTTCTTCATCGATGCTTTTAAAATGGTCCGTCTGATTTCTTTATCCACCTTCTGGAAGCTCGAACTTAATGAATTTATTAAAAGTCAAACTTTTTACCATTTAACTAATTTCCCTTATTTATTATTTCGGCACTTAAAAATATATAAGATGCCATAAATTTTGATAAAGCCAGTTAAATAAACTGCAAATAAAATAAGACCCAAGTTCGTTAACAAAAATAACTCACTGACAAATATTTCTGAGATATTAAAAAATAATTCCTCAGTTTCGCTAACAAAATACTTAAAAATAATACCTCAGTTTCACTAACAAAAAATAACTGCCTTACAAATTCGCTGACAAAAATGACTCCTAACAAAATACTTAGAAAATAATACCTCAGTTTCGCTAACAAATATCTCTGAGATTTTGAGAATAATTTCCCTTACAAATTTGCTGACAAAAATAACTCCTAACAAATTCGCTAACAAAAATGACTCCTAACAAAATACTTAGAAAATAATACCTCAGTTTCGCTAACAAATATCTCTGAGATTCTAAGAAATATTTTATTACCAATTCGCTAACAAAATTCTAAAACTTTATAAAATAATCTCCCTATAAATTCGCTAATAATACTTGCTAAATAATATCTCAGTTTCGCTAACAAATATCTCTGAGATTCTAAGAAATATTTTATTACCAATTCGCTAACAAAATTCTAAAACTTTATAAAATAATTTCCTATAAATTCGCTAATACTTGCAAAATAATTCCTCAGTTTCGCTACAAATATTTCTGAACTTAGTAAATTAATCCTAACAGATTTCCCAGTTTCGCTACAAATCTTTCTGAATTTGTAAATTAATCCTAACAGATTTCCCTGTCGCTACAAATATCTTTGAGTTTGATAAATTAATTCTAACAAAAATACTATCCCTAACTATTATTCTCTCAAATTTCATACTAAATTATATTTGCTAACAAAATTATTGGCCAATAAACTTAATCCCTAACAAAACCTAGATCTTGAATTATGTAAAATCTCAATTCCCTAACAAAATCAATGCTAACAAAATCCATTTCTAAGAAATCGTTCCTACCTCAAATAGTCACCTGTGAATTAATAACGGTGTTGAATATCTACTTTCAAACCATTCTCTACCATTAAGTGACACCATCGATAGACATTTATCAGATTTCATAAAGGGAAGACACTTCTCAATTGATTAGGACTGCAACCTGAATACACCTAACTAAACCTTCAAACCCTTCGGCTTCAACCATACGCAAAGTACTATGCGGAAGTTTGTGAACCTTAATGAGTCAACTCAATTGGGACAATGAATACGACTAGACACGTGCATAAATGAATAGATGTAACACACTAACCAAATTAGTTGCTAACAAATTGCTAGCAAATCACCCCAAAGTATTTACAGAATGATCCTACAAATATCTCTGATACTTATACAAAGTATATTTCAACTCCTCAGTAGCCAATCACTGTGATGTCCAGACATGTTCTAAGCGGCAACTCCCTATTTCTCCAGCAATTTTGACATAGTTTGATCACTTGTTGGTAGTAACTAATATCAAGTGCAACTGCAATGGTTATACAATCTGCATTTCATGGTAGTTCCTAATGGTACCTATCACTAACTGAATTACTAAGTTCTTCCACCACATCCCAATAGATCAACGTGGTTCTTATAGTATCTCGACATGGACGTTGATATCAATAGCTCAATTACTGCACCACATCCAAGTAGTTCAATGTGGCCACACCACAGCAGTACTTGACATTGATCTCGCCAAGTTTTGCAATATCCACTTCACGGTCCAGGCATCAATTCAATGGCTGAGTGTTGCAACCACCTTTTATCGATGGTCCTGGCATAAATGCAACTGCCAATAGTTCTGTAATCTGCACGTCTCACCATTTCTCAATAATCACTTGCCGGTATTAATCGACATAAACTAAATTGCAAATAGACTTGCATCATTTCATTGCTGTGCTCTTGCACACCACACATACCTCATGTCAAATGCAACTGATAATACATCTGCAATCGGCACTTCATGGTAGTCCTAGTAGTACCTGGCATTGATCTCAATCGCTGAACTCTTGAAATCTCCACTTCGTAGTATCTGACATTAGTTCAATCACCAAGTGTTGCAACCACCTTTCTCAATAGTTCCTGACATTGATGCAACTGATGGTTCTGCAACTTTTCTTCATGGTAGTCCTAGTGGTACCTGGCATTGATCCCAATTCCTAATGATTCTTGCGACACCATTTCAAAGTAGTTTATTGACCACCACACTAGTACTTGACATTGAGCTCAATAGCTAAGTTCATGCAACTCCACTTTATAGTACCTAACAGTAACTGAATTGTTAAGTTCTTGCAGCTCCTTCATGGTAGTCGTGGCATTGATGAAATTGACCATACACGGTAGTACTTGACATTGATTTCAATTCCTAAACTCTTGCAATCTCCACTTCACGTTAACTGGCATCGACTCAATCGCTAGGTGTTGCAGCTCCTTCATGGTAGTCATGGCATTGATGAAATTGCTAATGGTTCTGCAATCTGCTTCTCATGGTAGTTCCCAGTGGTACCCAAAAGTAACTGAATTGCTAAGTGCCTGCAGTCCCTTAATGGTAGTTCCTTCTACCTACTCAATTGCTAATCATCATAGTGTTTCTTAATCCCACCTTCTAATAGTTCTCGTTCACTCCCAGTACTCATATTTGCATGTCGAAACTGCACTTTCTATGGTACTTATATTAATTTGCATAGCCACTTCCTAGTTCCGAAAATTTATCACCCTAAACGAATCACCAATAGGCTCATCGAATGCCCAAACAAATGCATTTCGTTTACAGGAACAATGGCATCTGCCGAACGACTTGCTCGGAAGAATAATCCATACGCTCATCGTTCCAGCCCTTCGCGAAAAGAAATCAAACTGCCAATCGGCTCATCGATTCCATGTTTGTCGCGCCAGCTCATCCCGATTTTTGAACGTGTGATCGCGAAGAAACGACGAAAAGAAACGATCGCAAAGAAATGATCGCGAAAAGACGATCGCGTTCGCTTGTTTCCATGACAAACTTTTTCACCTTCGTCCAAGTATTTTACTTCACCATTTACAAAGTCTGAAAGATTTCCACTTTTTCCAATTTCCACTTTCCCCATTTCCACTTTCCGTCACTTACACTTATAGGTCAATGTTAAACAACTCTTCACTATTCAAAAGACCCATCACACTAACAACTTCTTCACCATTTACGTAACGCCCTTGTTTGCATTAACGCCCTTGTTTACATAAACGCCCCGCTCTTTCCATTTTAAGATTTTCGAACCCTCCACTAATTTTCGCGAACCTTCGTCCAAATATTTCCTCCCATTTACAGAGTCTGAACGATTCCCACTTTTCGCTCACTTTCTTTTCTCTATGCTTCGGTTCGAATGGCTCCCCACCACCTAGAGTCCCCAATCCCTTTTTCCCTATATCTCATCCAATCCCTATCTGCTCGCCTCCATTTCTCCACACTATTATCTACTCACTTTCTACTTTCATACTCCTCTCTTATATGTCTCTGTCTTTCAATAAATTTATATTTCTTGATTTCCTAATTATTCACTATATTCTATACCATTTACTTATTAATTCATCTTCCATATATTTGGTAACATTTCATTGCCTAGTTTTCTGCTACCTACATGCCCTGGTATATTCTTCTATCTTTTCTGCTCATACTGGTGCACTTACATCCACCACACCTTCCCCATTACACTTTCAGTGCATCTCAAGGATCGATTTTTTGATGAGAAAAAATTCATCTCACACCGACGTCGGTTTAAAGTCTGTCGGCTACGATCATATCTGGCAGAAAGCACCGTTACCCGTCCGATCAACTGTAGTTAAGTTGCCAAGAGTTCGACTGAGTAGTGGTGTGGGCGACCAAACACGAAATTTGAATTTTGTAGTCCTTATTTTTGACATCCACTCCGCCTTTGCTGCTAGATTGAAGGATTCTTTGGGAATTCTTTGGGAATTCTTTTAGGGATTACATTTTTTGGAAACTATTCACTGCTATTTTTGAGGCATGTTATTATGAACAACATTTATATGAAGGTTCTGGACCACTTGCACATCCCTGCACGGGTACCCAAGTGCAAAAAATCAGACTTGCACATCCCTGCACCCCAAGCGTGAAAAGTCACTTGCACATCCCTGCACCCCAAGCGTGAAAAGTCACTTGCACATCCCTGCACCCCAAGTGCAAAAGTCGGACTTGCACATCCCTGCACCCCAAGTGCAAAAGTCGGACTTGCACATCCCTGCACGGTTTGCAACATCTCTGCACCCCAAGCGTGAAAAGTCACTTGCACATCCCTGCACCCCAAGTGTCCAAAGTCGGACTTGCACATCCCTGCACTCTAAGTGTTCAAAGTCTGGACGTCAACGCCAATAAATTTCTCGAAGACTCAGACTCTGGACTGGTGGACTGAATATTCAAAGTCTACTGGAGTTCAAATAGTCAAAGTGCGGACTTGCACGTCCCCGCACGGATACCCAAGTGTTCAAAGTGTGGACGCCAACCCAATGCATTTCTTGAAGACTCAGACAGCGGGGGACTCGTAGTGGACTGAATATTCAAAGTGTTAAAGTGTAAACAGCACCGACCCAATTGCCAATATTTAAAGTGAAATTCTTGAAAACTCGAGGATAAGAAGAGTTCAAATCTGGACTTGACAATCTCAAACATCACAGCACTAGTATTCACACTCAATGTACAAAGTGTAGACACCAACCCAATGTATTTCTCGAAGACTCAAACTCTGAACTTGGTATGGACTGAAGATTCAATGGTCAGAGTAGACCCATTTCAAACACCCGTTGCCGAGCTCCAATGTATTTCTTGAAGACGCAAAGTCTGAACTTGCAGTGAATTGAAGACTTGACGGTTCGAAGAGTAGTAGAACTGAAGAGTCAACGTGACTCACCAACCGCAAACATCACTGCATTGGTGGTTGAAGACTAGGTGTTCAAAGTAGACTCTGGACACTTGCGAATCTCCATTTCTTGAAGACTCAGACTCTGGACTGGTGGACTGAATATTCAAAGTCGATGATCAAATTCAAATAGTCAAGTGCGGACTTGCACATCCCTGCACGTGTACCCAAGTGTACACCCGTCAACCCAATGTATTTCTTGAAGGCTGAAAGTGTCAAAGTGTGACCGTTAATATAACGGAAGACTCAAAGGTTCAAAGAGTAGAACTGAAGAGTCAACGTGACTCACCAACCGCAAACATCACTGCATTGGTAGTTGAGGACGCAGTGTAGCACAACCCAATGTACTCCTTGAAGCTTGAAGACTCAGACTTTGTACTGAAGACCTGTCGGTTCAAAGAACAGTAGAACTGAAGATTCAAGTGTAAACTTGCCAACCGCGAACATCATGCAGTAGGACTTGAAGACTCCGTGTAGTCGCCAACCTAATGCATTTCTTGAAGACTCAGACTCTGGACTTATAGATGAACCCAAGATTCAAAGTGTCAGAGTAGACCCATTTCAAACACCCGTTGCCATCTCCAATGTATTCCTTGAGAACTCGAAGTGTCAAAGTATCAAAGTGTGACTCCAAGTAGAAGGGAAGATTCAAAGTGGTCAGAGTGGAGACACCACCACACACCAATATCCAATGCATGTCTTGAAGACGCAAAGTGTGAACTTGCAAACATCAATGCAGTAGTACTTGAAGACTCGGTGTACTAAGTGTAAACCGCACCAACCCAAATACCAACACCCAATGCTTTTCTTGAAGATTCAAAGTGTCAACGTGTAGACGCCACCAACTCACTGCCAATCTCCAATGTATTACTTGAAGACTGAAAGTGTCAAAGTGTGACTCTCAGTGGAACGGAAGACTCGAAGTGATCAAAGTGTAAACAGCACAGACCCATTGCCAATATCCAATGCATTTCCTGAATACAAGAAGTGCCCAAAGTGTGACACTCAGTGGAACGGAAGACTCAAAGGTTCAAAGAGTGAAGGATGGAAGATCCCAGGGGTCAAAGTGTGACTCTTACAGGAACGGATAACTCAAAGTCTATTGGGGTTCGTCAAAGTGTAGACTTGCAGACATCACCGCAATAGGCTTGAAGACTCAGCTTAGCCACAACCTATTGCCAATACCCAATGCACTTCTTGAAGCTTAAAGACTCAGACTTTGGATTGAAAACTCACACTTTGACTGAAGATTCAGTCGACGATCAAAGTCTGACAGTGTAGCAACCCATCCAATATTTAACTTGGTGTGACTGAACCTCAATCGCCAGTGAACCACGGAAACGTCGCTATATATCCATCGATCGGACCATCGGCGCTCGACGCACCGTCGGGTTTGAAATTCATGCATGTGCCCGGCTGCGTTTATGCACGTTCGGAATGACGGAGGCATGCCAATCTCGTGCACTAGTTGAGGCTGAAGGGGAAATTGTAATAGGCTGAAGAACTCAACTTGACAATCAAACGTCCAGTGCAGTAGCAGACCCTGGGCGTGGACTGAAGATTCAATGGTCAGAGTAGACCCATTTCAAACATCCGTTGCCATCTCCAATGTATTTCTTGAGAACTCGAAGTGTCAAAGTATCAAAGTGTGACTCTAAGTAGAACGGAAGATTCAAAGTGGTCAGAGTGGAGACACCACAGACCCATTGCCAATATCCAATGCATTTCCTGAAGACAAGAAGTGCCCAAAGTGTGATTCTTAGGGAAACGGAAAACTCGAAAGTTCAAAGAGTAGAGGAACGGAAGATTCCAAGTGTTGAAAGTGCGGACTTGACAATCTCAAATATCACAACAGTAGTATTCACACTTAATGTACCAAGTGTAGATACAACCAACCCAATGTTCTTCTTGAAGCTTGAAGACTTAAAGTGTCAGAGTAGACCCATTCCAAACACCACTTGACGAACTCCCAATGTATTTCTTGAAGACTTGAGGATAAGAAGAGTTCAGAGTCTGGACTTGACAACTGGCAACATCACTGCATATAGTATTCACACTCAATGTTCAAAGTGTACACACCAACGACTCATTGACAATCTCCAATCTATCACTTGAAGACTCAGACTCTGGACTGGTGGTGGACTGAATATTCAAAGTCGATGATCAAATTCAACAGTCAAATGGCGGACTCGCAAACATGCATATAGTCTTGACTCCGTGTAGCACAACCCAATGCACTTCTTGAAGACCCAGACTTTGGACTTCTAGTGCGCTGAAGATTCAAGATATCAAACAGTAGACTGCAATAGGACTTGAAGACTAAGTGTTCAAAGTAGACTCTGGAGACTTGCCAATCTCCATTTCTTGAAGACTCAGACATCGGACTCGTAGTGGACTGAAGACAAGAAGTGCCCAAGTATGACTCTGAGGGGAACGGAAGATTCAATGGTCGGGGTAGACTCATTTCAAACTCCAGTTGCCAATCTCCATTTCTTGAAGACTCAAACTCTGATTCGCACATGCCTAGTCAGGTCTAGCCAACCATCGCCTATCTAATGCTTCACTCAACAGCCCGTGAACCAGGAAACGTCGCTATATATCCACCAGTCGACCTCGGCGCTCGACGCACCGTCGTTTGAAATTCATGCATGTGCCGGCTACGTTCATGCAGGTTCGGAATGACGGGGCATCCAGTGAGTAGACCCGACTTGTGCTTAGATGACTTAGTGACAGTGGAGAAGTGACATGTAGTGCTGGTATCAACGTTTAAACCGCCACTCCACAGGCAGTTTAAGGGTAGTCTCGGGGTGGTAAAGTCTGGTCGCACACCCCAAATGGCGTGGAAATAGATGCGTTTCACAGCAATGCACCTCGTACTTGGCATTCTCCAAACTAAGCCGACGCACAACGAGGTGACTCTGGCAGTATCGACGGACGGACTCTCTTAATACAAGACCTTCTAGGACGACGGGGGTGAGGGCGTGAGGGCATGAGGGTTTGTGGTCGGTTGGTTAGTGGTGGTGGTCGGGCGGGGGAGTATTCTATTTTTTGTAGTGCACTGATTTGACAGTCAAATTGACACCTTTAAAACCTTTATGTATTTTGCTGATCCGTCTCTAAACGCACCTTTATTTGTAGTCTACAAATCCTCAGTATCCATCTCGGTTTCATTTCCCCTACCACCAGCAAACTTTGTTTACCCCATCCTCAGCAATGCGTTACGCGTCCGACTTTTTGCCGACTCCAAGGAATGAGCCTGGTTGACTGGAGCTCTGAAGAATCCACGACCTTTCTGAAAATTTTACGGGACTCGAAGGTGTGGGTGTGTGTGCGTGAAGGCATGTGGGCGTGCGTGTGAATGTGAGGACGTGAAGGCGTGCGGGTGTGTGGGTGTGTGGTCGGTAGTGGTCGGGCGGGGGAGAATTATAATTTATAGTGTACTAATCCAGGGTCAGATACACCACTTTGTTATGTAGCCTATAAATCCAAGGTCGATGCTCAAATACCTTTACGCGACTCGTCGATGGTCTGGCGGGAGAAGATTTTATTTCTCGTAGTCTATTGATTTAGTCAAGTACACCTTTATTTCAAATTCTACCAATCCACAGTATCCATTCCCATCCTCCTCAAAGCCTCTGGACTCCACTGACTCATCTTCCCTACCACCAGCAGATTTGTTTACCCCATCCTCAGCAATGCGTTACGCGTCCGACTTTTTGCCGACTCCACGGAATGAGCCTGGTCGACTAGAGCTCTGAAGAATACACGACCTTTCTAAAACTTTACGGGACTCGACGGGGTTGGTGTATGTGCGTGAGGGCGTGTGGGTGAGGGTGTGTGTGTGTGGGTGTGTGGGTGTGTGGGCGTGAGGGTTTGTGGTTAGTCGGTAGTGGTCGGGCGGGGAGAATGATAATTCATAGTGCACTAATCCACCGTCAACTTTACTTTGTAGTTACAAATCCAGGGTCAATGCTCAAATACCTTTACGCGTCTACTACTTCCCTGAAAGTTTCACTTGACTTGACGGGATGGGTGTGAGTGCGTGAGGGTCGGGTGTGAATGAGTGTTGGGTGTGAGTGAGTGTCGGGTGTGAACTAAGCTTACGTGTAGTCTTCGTGTAGTCTTGTAGTCTTTCCTTAATCTTTATTCCGGATTATTTCCTTTTTCCTTTCCTCCGTCTAGCTCGCCCAAGCTCCGTTTGTACTTCGGCTTTCTCTTTTCCTTACACCATCCATCTTCAGTCCACTCGAGCCAATCCGCATTTCTGAGACTCGACGGGCGTGCGAGCGTGCGTCAGTGAACTAAGCTTACGTGTAGTCTTCGTGTAGTCTTGTAGCCTTTGTGCCAGCATCAATCTCCCTAACATCAATTCCTTCGTCTTCTATTACACCACCTACGTGTATTCTGTGTAGTCTCCATCTCCCTCCCCCAAGCTCCGTTTGCACTTCCATCCACTTCAGTCGATTCCCTTCTGAGATTCGACGTGCGTGTGTGTGGGACGGGTGTGTGTGCGTGCGTGCGTGAGGGAAGTGAACTACTCGTATTCTCTGTATTCTTCGTGTAGTCGTCCATCTCTATTCCGACATCCCCTTCCCCTCCCCTCTCCATCTCCCAACTCGCGTCAATCCGTCGCAAAAACTTTCTTCCGTCCACCTATCACTTTTTCCTCCTCTCTAGTGTTTAATTTACTCGAGTTCCCACTTCCTTCTCCCATCCGCCTATCACTTTTTCGTCCTCTCACAGGCTTTAATCCACTCGAGTTTCCTCTCTCCCCATCACTTTTTTTTTCTTCCATCTCCAAGTCCGCTCGTTCTCTTGAGCTTTCCAGTCTGTCGTTGTCCCTCCCCCAGAAGATGCAGCGTAGCGCATGTAGCGTAGAGTATGTAGCGTAGCCTGTAGCGTAGAGTAGCATGTAGCCTGTAGCCTGTAGCGTAGCATGTAGCGTAGAGTAGAGTAGCCTGTAGCGTAGCATGTAGCGTAGAGTAGAGTAGCCTGTAGCGTAGCATGTAGCGTAGAGTCAGTTCCCTCAGTCAGTTAACCTAATTAGTCCACCACCACTTCCGCAATATAGCCGCACGCGTCCCATCTGGCTTCCAACTCACTTCAAATGCGTAAACTCCATCTGTAAAGCTACTTCGTGCACATCCTTACACCATGTGTTCATTACCTGCCATCCCATGTCAGCTTCTTTGTTTTACCCCACACCACCAATTCAATCGTATCTCATCTTCTACTACTCCTATCACCTTCAAATCCTCAGCGTTCATCTTAAATCACTACCACTTCCTATGCTTCACTTTGTTTCCCTCAATATCTACTTTCAAATATATCTTAGTATTATTTAATATCGAGCCTCGATAACTCTTGACTTTGCAAAGAGAAAGTTAAGAATAAAGACACTGAGGTAAGATGCTCTAGGTAGGATAGAACTAATAGCTTACGAGAGGATCTGCACATTAATGTACCTATCTTTAAGTTCCAGTTAGAAAATCGGATCTCGGCAAATCTTGTGCTACCGAGAATAAAAATAGAATCGCCTTGAACAACGTCCTTACACCAGATTGAGTTTTAGGAATCGCTCTAAGAATTCTAGGAGACGTCCCTCAATATCCCATGAAAAATCAAAATCCAGGAATCGCTTTTAGCAACTTCCTTACACCAAATCGAATTCCAGAGAATGCTCTTGGCAACGTCCTTACACCAGATCACAATTCAAATCGCTCTATCCAAAAATCGTTCAACAACGTCCTTACACCAAATTCAGAGGTCGTTCTCGCCAACGTCCTTACACCCCCCAATTCAGGAATAGTTTATCACTTCCTTACACCACAACAACATCAAATACGAGTAATATTGACGATTACTTCTACTGGATGAACAGGCCAACATTTACGAGCACGTATTTATAGCTTTCATTTCTATTATTCAATAAAGTAAGGATACAAAAGGCGGACGGGGACACACCAAACAAGCTATGCCTGACTGACCTCTTTCCCCACTGATGACATAATTAATTTATCATCTTCATCAAACTTAGCCCTCTTGAATTTCAAAGCACCCACTTTGTTCACGAACAACTGCTCAATCTCGTTAGCAGTTCTTCCTCTAGTTTCTGGTAAGAAGAAGAGCATCACAACGAACAAAACCACACCGGTACCTGTCCAAACAAACATGATCCTAGCCCCCATGTTAACTTCATCGGGATTGAACAAATATGGGATGAGATAACCAAGACCAAAACTACAGAGACTGTTGACATTAGAAGTAATTGCCACCGATTTGGCACGCATTCTTCCCTGTGGAAGCTCCGTGATCAAAGCATATGTCAATGGACCAACAGTGGCTTCGTAGATAAAAGCCCATAGAAAGACAAACACAACGGTGGTATAGGCAGCAGCTTGCGAGCTTCCATATGACACGCATGCAATGAGTAAATTCATGATCGTACAAAGGGCAACACCACCAATGTAGAGGACTCTTCTATCAACTCTTTCAATGACAAAGTAAGAAACAAGGTTACCACCGACGCAAAGAGTGAACATACCAACCGTCTTCTCAATGCTGCTTGAAACTCCAGCAAGTTCAAAGAAATATGAAATGTAGGTTAAAACGAAACTGACACCAACCCAAAGCTGTCCCGTAAGAGCAAAGATAGATAGTACAACCCTCTTTAGGTTTGTAGCCTTGAAGAGTTCGGCATACGAAACTTCTTTCTCACTTTCAGCATTCATTTTTTCTTCTTCAACTTCCTTAATGAGAATCTCGTAATGTGAGTCAATGTCGTATTCAGTATTATTCTTGTTGTGATAGAGCTTCTTAATGGCGGCTTTTGCCTCTTCCAACTTACCGCGGTGAATCAAATATGATGGGGATTCCGGCATAAACCAGAACAAAAGGAGATATCCTCCAACTAACAAATATTGAATTCCAAAGGCAATTTTGTAGCCTGTTGAATCGTCAATGCCCGTATAATTCTTCGAACAGCCGAAATAAATTAGCGATCCAATCCACTGACCAAAGCAAATGGAGAAGTTGATTCCCATGGAACCAATACCTCTCAAGGTTGGCGACATCAATTCGGACAAGTAAACTGGACAAGTTGAAACAAGAATACCGATACCAATTCCGATA
>NC_052374.1:0-10000 GCF_011074865.1 Brettanomyces nanus | reverse complement strand
ATACTGAATACGACATTGACTCACATTACGAGATTCTCATTAAGGAAGTTGAAGAAGAAAAAATGAATGCTGAAAGTGAGAAAGAAGTTTCGTATGCCGAACTCTTCAAGGCTACAAACCTAAAGAGGGTTGTACTATCTATCTTTGCTCTTACGGGACAGCTTTGGGTTGGTGTCAGTTTCGTTTTAACCTACATTTCATATTTCTTTGAACTTGCTGGAGTTTCAAGCAGCATTGAGAAGACGGTTGGTATGTTCACTCTTTGCGTCGGTGGTAACCTTGTTTCTTACTTTGTCATTGAAAGAGTTGATAGAAGAGTCCTCTACATTGGTGGTGTTGCCCTTTGTACGATCATGAATTTACTCATTGCATGCGTGTCATATGGAAGCTCGCAAGCTGCTGCCTATACCACCGTTGTGTTTGTCTTTCTATGGGCTTTTATCTACGAAGCCACTGTTGGTCCATTGACATATGCTTTGATCACGGAGCTTCCACAGGGAAGAATGCGTGCCAAATCGGTGGCAATTACTTCTAATGTCAACAGTCTCTGTAGTTTTGGTCTTGGTTATCTCATCCCATATTTGTTCAATCCCGATGAAGTTAACATGGGGGCTAGGATCATGTTTGTTTGGACAGGTACCGGTGTGGTTTTGTTCGTTGTGATGCTCTTCTTCTTACCAGAAACTAGAGGAAGAACTGCTAACGAGATTGAGCAGTTGTTCGTGAACAAAGTGGGTGCTTTGAAATTCAAGAGGGCTAAGTTTGATGAAGATGATAAATTAATTATGTCATCAGTGGGGAAAGAGGTCAGTCAGGCATAGCTTGTTTGGTGTGTCCCCGTCCGCCTTTTTGTATCCTTACTTTATTGAATAATAGAAATGAAAGCTATAAATACGTGCTCGTAAATGTTGGCCTGTTCATCCAGTAGAAGTAATCGTCAATATTACTCGTATTTGATGTTGTTGTGGTGTAAGGAAGTGATAAACTATTCCTGAATTGGGGGTGTAAGGACGTTGGCGAGAACGACCTCTGAATTTGGTGTAAGGACGTTGTTGAACGATTTTTGGATAGAGCGATTTGAATTGTGATCTGGTGTAAGGACGTTGCCAAGAGCATTCTCTGGAATTCGATTTGGTGTAAGGAAGTTGCTAAAAGCGATTCCTGGATTTTGATTTTTCATGGGATATTGAGGGACGTCTCCTAGAATTCTTAGAGCGATTCCTAAAACTCAATCTGGTGTAAGGACGTTGTTCAAGGCGATTCTATTTTTATTCTCGGTAGCACAAGATTTGCCGAGATCCGATTTTCTAACTGGAACTTAAAGATAGGTACATTAATGTGCAGATCCTCTCGTAAGCTATTAGTTCTATCCTACCTAGAGCATCTTACCTCAGTGTCTTTATTCTTAACTTTCTCTTTGCAAAGTCAAGAGTTATCGAGGCTCGATATTAAATAATACTAAGATATATTTGAAAGTAGATATTGAGGGAAACAAAGTGAAGCATAGGAAGTGGTAGTGATTTAAGATGAACGCTGAGGATTTGAAGGTGATAGGAGTAGTAGAAGATGAGATACGATTGAATTGGTGGTGTGGGGTAAAACAAAGAAGCTGACATGGGATGGCAGGTAATGAACACATGGTGTAAGGATGTGCACGAAGTAGCTTTACAGATGGAGTTTACGCATTTGAAGTGAGTTGGAAGCCAGATGGGACGCGTGCGGCTATATTGCGGAAGTGGTGGTGGACTAATTAGGTTAACTGACTGAGGGAACTGACTCTACGCTACATGCTACGCTACAGGCTACTCTACTCTACGCTACATGCTACGCTACAGGCTACTCTACTCTACGCTACATGCTACGCTACAGGCTACAGGCTACATGCTACTCTACGCTACAGGCTACGCTACATACTCTACGCTACATGCGCTACGCTGCATCTTCTGGGGAGGGACAACGACAGACTGGAAAGCTCAAGAGAACGAGCGGACTTGGAGATGGAAGAAAAAAAGTGATGGGGAGAGAGGAAACTCGAGTGGATTAAAGCCTGTGAGAGGACGAAAAAGTGATAGGCGGATGGGAGAAGGAAGTGGGAACTCGAGTAAATTAAACACTAGAGAGGAGGAAAAAGTGATAGGTGGACGGAAGAAAGTTTTTGCGACGGATTGACGCGAGTTGGGAGATGGAGAGGGGAGGGGAAGGGGATGTCGGAATAGAGATGGACGACTACACGAAGAATACAGAGAATACGAGTAGTTCACTTCCCTCACGCACGCACGCACACACACCCGTCCCACACACGCACGTCGAATCTCAGAAGGGAATCGACTGAAGTGGATGGAAGTGCAAACGGAGCTTGGGGAGGGAGATGGAGACTACACAGAATACACGTAGGTGGTGTAATAGAAGACGAAGGAATTGATGTTAGGGAGATTGATGCTGGCACAAAGGCTACAAGACTACACGAAGACTACACGTAAGCTTAGTTCACTGACGCACGCTCGCACGCCCGTCGAGTCTCAGAAATGCGGATTGGCTCGAGTGGACTGAAGATGGATGGTGTAAGGAAAAGAGAAAGCCGAAGTACAAACGGAGCTTGGGCGAGCTAGACGGAGGAAAGGAAAAGGAAATAATCCGGAATAAAGATTAAGGAAAGACTACAAGACTACACGAAGACTACACGTAAGCTTAGTTCACACCCGACACTCACTCACACCCAACACTCATTCACACCCGACCCTCACGCACTCACACCCATCCCGTCAAGTCAAGTGAAACTTTCAGGGAAGTAGTAGACGCGTAAAGGTATTTGAGCATTGACCCTGGATTTGTAACTACAAAGTAAAGTTGACGGTGGATTAGTGCACTATGAATTATCATTCTCCCCGCCCGACCACTACCGACTAACCACAAACCCTCACGCCCACACACCCACACACCCACACACACACACCCTCACCCACACGCCCTCACGCACATACACCCAACCCCGTCGAGTCCCGTAAAGTTTTAGAAAGGTCGTGTATTCTTCAGAGCTCTAGTCGACCAGGCTCATTCCGTGGAGTCGGCAAAAAGTCGGACGCGTAACGCATTGCTGAGGATGGGGTAAACAAATCTGCTGGTGGTAGGGAAGATGAGTCAGTGGAGTCCAGAGGCTTTGAGGAGGATGGGAATGGATACTGTGGATTGGTAGAATTTGAAATAAAGGTGTACTTGACTAAATCAATAGACTACGAGAAATAAAATCTTCTCCCGCCAGACCATCGACGAGTCGCGTAAAGGTATTTGAGCATCGACCTTGGATTTATAGGCTACATAACAAAGTGGTGTATCTGACCCTGGATTAGTACACTATAAATTATAATTCTCCCCGCCCGACCACTACCGACCACACACCCACACACCCGCACGCCTTCACGTCCTCACATTCACACGCACGCCCACATGCCTTCACGCACACACACCCACACCTTCGAGTCCCGTAAAATTTTCAGAAAGGTCGTGGATTCTTCAGAGCTCCAGTCAACCAGGCTCATTCCTTGGAGTCGGCAAAAAGTCGGACGCGTAACGCATTGCTGAGGATGGGGTAAACAAAGTTTGCTGGTGGTAGGGGAAATGAAACCGAGATGGATACTGAGGATTTGTAGACTACAAATAAAGGTGCGTTTAGAGACGGATCAGCAAAATACATAAAGGTTTTAAAGGTGTCAATTTGACTGTCAAATCAGTGCACTACAAAAATAGAATACTCCCCGCCCGACCACCACCACTAACCAACCGACCACAAACCCTCATGCCCTCACGCCCTCACCCCCGTCGTCCTAGAAGGTCTTGTATTAAGAGAGTCCGTCCGTCGATACTGCCAGAGTCACCTCGTTGTGCGTCGGCTTAGTTTGGAGAATGCCAAGTACGAGGTGCATTGCTGTGAAACGCATCTATTTCCACGCCATTTGGGGTGTGCGACCAGACTTTACCACCCCGAGACTACCCTTAAACTGCCTGTGGAGTGGCGGTTTAAACGTTGATACCAGCACTACATGTCACTTCTCCACTGTCACTAAGTCATCTAAGCACAAGTCGGGTCTACTCACTGGATGCCCCGTCATTCCGAACCTGCATGAACGTAGCCGGCACATGCATGAATTTCAAACGACGGTGCGTCGAGCGCCGAGGTCGACTGGTGGATATATAGCGACGTTTCCTGGTTCACGGGCTGTTGAGTGAAGCATTAGATAGGCGATGGTTGGCTAGACCTGACTAGGCATGTGCGAATCAGAGTTTGAGTCTTCAAGAAATGGAGATTGGCAACTGGAGTTTGAAATGAGTCTACCCCGACCATTGAATCTTCCGTTCCCCTCAGAGTCATACTTGGGCACTTCTTGTCTTCAGTCCACTACGAGTCCGATGTCTGAGTCTTCAAGAAATGGAGATTGGCAAGTCTCCAGAGTCTACTTTGAACACTTAGTCTTCAAGTCCTATTGCAGTCTACTGTTTGATATCTTGAATCTTCAGCGCACTAGAAGTCCAAAGTCTGGGTCTTCAAGAAGTGCATTGGGTTGTGCTACACGGAGTCAAGACTATATGCATGTTTGCGAGTCCGCCATTTGACTGTTGAATTTGATCATCGACTTTGAATATTCAGTCCACCACCAGTCCAGAGTCTGAGTCTTCAAGTGATAGATTGGAGATTGTCAATGAGTCGTTGGTGTGTACACTTTGAACATTGAGTGTGAATACTATATGCAGTGATGTTGCCAGTTGTCAAGTCCAGACTCTGAACTCTTCTTATCCTCAAGTCTTCAAGAAATACATTGGGAGTTCGTCAAGTGGTGTTTGGAATGGGTCTACTCTGACACTTTAAGTCTTCAAGCTTCAAGAAGAACATTGGGTTGGTTGTATCTACACTTGGTACATTAAGTGTGAATACTACTGTTGTGATATTTGAGATTGTCAAGTCCGCACTTTCAACACTTGGAATCTTCCGTTCCTCTACTCTTTGAACTTTCGAGTTTTCCGTTTCCCTAAGAATCACACTTTGGGCACTTCTTGTCTTCAGGAAATGCATTGGATATTGGCAATGGGTCTGTGGTGTCTCCACTCTGACCACTTTGAATCTTCCGTTCTACTTAGAGTCACACTTTGATACTTTGACACTTCGAGTTCTCAAGAAATACATTGGAGATGGCAACGGATGTTTGAAATGGGTCTACTCTGACCATTGAATCTTCAGTCCACGCCCAGGGTCTGCTACTGCACTGGACGTTTGATTGTCAAGTTGAGTTCTTCAGCCTATTACAATTTCCCCTTCAGCCTCAACTAGTGCACGAGATTGGCATGCCTCCGTCATTCCGAACGTGCATAAACGCAGCCGGGCACATGCATGAATTTCAAACCCGACGGTGCGTCGAGCGCCGATGGTCCGATCGATGGATATATAGCGACGTTTCCGTGGTTCACTGGCGATTGAGGTTCAGTCACACCAAGTTAAATATTGGATGGGTTGCTACACTGTCAGACTTTGATCGTCGACTGAATCTTCAGTCAAAGTGTGAGTTTTCAATCCAAAGTCTGAGTCTTTAAGCTTCAAGAAGTGCATTGGGTATTGGCAATAGGTTGTGGCTAAGCTGAGTCTTCAAGCCTATTGCGGTGATGTCTGCAAGTCTACACTTTGACGAACCCCAATAGACTTTGAGTTATCCGTTCCTGTAAGAGTCACACTTTGACCCCTGGGATCTTCCATCCTTCACTCTTTGAACCTTTGAGTCTTCCGTTCCACTGAGTGTCACACTTTGGGCACTTCTTGTATTCAGGAAATGCATTGGATATTGGCAATGGGTCTGTGCTGTTTACACTTTGATCACTTCGAGTCTTCCGTTCCACTGAGAGTCACACTTTGACACTTTCAGTCTTCAAGTAATACATTGGAGATTGGCAGTGAGTTGGTGGCGTCTACACGTTGACACTTTGAATCTTCAAGAAAAGCATTGGGTGTTGGTATTTGGGTTGGTGCGGTTTACACTTAGTACACCGAGTCTTCAAGTACTACTGCATTGATGTTTGCAAGTTCACACTTTGCGTCTTCAAGACATGCATTGGATATTGGTGTGTGGTGGTGTCTCCACTCTGACCACTTTGAATCTTCCCTTCTACTTGGAGTCACACTTTGATACTTTGACACTTCGAGTTCTCAAGGAATACATTGGAGATGGCAACGGGTGTTTGAAATGGGTCTACTCTGACACTTTGAATCTTGGGTTCATCTATAAGTCCAGAGTCTGAGTCTTCAAGAAATGCATTAGGTTGGCGACTACACGGAGTCTTCAAGTCCTACTGCATGATGTTCGCGGTTGGCAAGTTTACACTTGAATCTTCAGTTCTACTGTTCTTTGAACCGACAGGTCTTCAGTACAAAGTCTGAGTCTTCAAGCTTCAAGGAGTACATTGGGTTGTGCTACACTGCGTCCTCAACTACCAATGCAGTGATGTTTGCGGTTGGTGAGTCACGTTGACTCTTCAGTTCTACTCTTTGAACCTTTGAGTCTTCCGTTATATTAACGGTCACACTTTGACACTTTCAGCCTTCAAGAAATACATTGGGTTGACGGGTGTACACTTGGGTACACGTGCAGGGATGTGCAAGTCCGCACTTGACTATTTGAATTTGATCATCGACTTTGAATATTCAGTCCACCAGTCCAGAGTCTGAGTCTTCAAGAAATGGAGATTCGCAAGTGTCCAGAGTCTACTTTGAACACCTAGTCTTCAACCACCAATGCAGTGATGTTTGCGGTTGGTGAGTCACGTTGACTCTTCAGTTCTACTACTCTTCGAACCGTCAAGTCTTCAATTCACTGCAAGTTCAGACTTTGCGTCTTCAAGAAATACATTGGAGCTCGGCAACGGGTGTTTGAAATGGGTCTACTCTGACCATTGAATCTTCAGTCCATACCAAGTTCAGAGTTTGAGTCTTCGAGAAATACATTGGGTTGGTGTCTACACTTTGTACATTGAGTGTGAATACTAGTGCTGTGATGTTTGAGATTGTCAAGTCCAGATTTGAACTCTTCTTATCCTCGAGTTTTCAAGAATTTCACTTTAAATATTGGCAATTGGGTCGGTGCTGTTTACACTTTAACACTTTGAATATTCAGTCCACTACGAGTCCCCCGCTGTCTGAGTCTTCAAGAAATGCATTGGGTTGGCGTCCACACTTTGAACACTTGGGTATCCGTGCGGGGACGTGCAAGTCCGCACTTTGACTATTTGAACTCCAGTAGACTTTGAATATTCAGTCCACCAGTCCAGAGTCTGAGTCTTCGAGAAATTTATTGGCGTTGACGTCCAGACTTTGAACACTTAGAGTGCAGGGATGTGCAAGTCCGACTTTGGACACTTGGGGTGCAGGGATGTGCAAGTGACTTTTCACGCTTGGGGTGCAGAGATGTTGCAAACCGTGCAGGGATGTGCAAGTCCGACTTTTGCACTTGGGGTGCAGGGATGTGCAAGTCCGACTTTTTGCACTTGGGGTGCAGGGATGTGCAAGTGACTTTTCACGCTTGGGGTGCAGGGATGTGCAAGTGACTTTTCACGCTTGGGGTGCAGGGATGTGCAAGTCTGATTTTTTGCACTTGGGTACCCGTGCAGGGATGTGCAAGTGGTCCAGAACCTTCATATAAATGTTGTTCATAATAACATGCCTCAAAAATAGCAGTGAATAGTTTCCAAAAAATGTAATCCCTAAAAGAATTCCCAAAGAATTCCCAAAGAATCCTTCAATCTAGCAGCAAAGGCGGAGTGGATGTCAAAAATAAGGACTACAAAATTCAAATTTCGTGTTTGGTCGCCCACACCACTACTCAGTCGAACTCTTGGCAACTTAACTACAGTTGATCGGACGGGTAACGGTGCTTTCTGCCAGATATGATCGTAGCCGACAGACTTTAAACCGACGTCGGTGTGAGATGAATTTTTTCTCATCAAAAAATCGATCCTTGAGATGCACTGAAAGTGTAATGGGGAAGGTGTGGTGGATGTAAGTGCACCAGTATGAGCAGAAAAGATAGAAGAATATACCAGGGCATGTAGGTAGCAGAAAACTAGGCAATGAAATGTTACCAAATATATGGAAGATGAATTAATAAGTAAATGGTATAGAATATAGTGAATAATTAGGAAATCAAGAAATATAAATTTATTGAAAGACAGAGACATATAAGAGAGGAGTATGAAAGAAAGTGAGTAGATAATAGTGTGGAGAAATGGAGGCGAGCAGATAGGGATTGGATGAGATATAGGAAAAGGGATTGGGGACTCTAGGTGGTGGGGAGCCATTCGAACCGAAGCATAGAGAAAAGAAAGTGAGCGAAAAGTGGGAATCGTTCAGACTCTGTAAATGGGAGGAAATATTTGGACGAAGGTTCGCGAAAATTAGTGGAGGGTTCGAAAATCTTAAAATGGAAAGAGCGGGGCGTTTATGTAAACAAGGGCGTTAATGCAAACAAGGGCGTTACGTAAATGGTGAAGAAGTTGTTAGTGTGATGGGTCTTTTGAATAGTGAAGAGTTGTTTAACATTGACCTATAAGTGTAAGTGACGGAAAGTGGAAATGGGGAAAGTGGAAATTGGAAAAAGTGGAAATCTTTCAGACTTTGTAAATGGTGAAGTAAAATACTTGGACGAAGGTGAAAAAGTTTGTCATGGAAACAAGCGAACGCGATCGTCTTTTCGCGATCATTTCTTTGCGATCGTTTCTTTTCGTCGTTTCTTCGCGATCACACGTTCAAAAATCGGGATGAGCTGGCGCGACAAACATGGAATCGATGAGCCGATTGGCAGTTTGATTTCTTTTCGCGAAGGGCTGGAACGATGAGCGTATGGATTATTCTTCCGAGCAAGTCGTTCGGCAGATGCCATTGTTCCTGTAAACGAAATGCATTTGTTTGGGCATTCGATGAGCCTATTGGTGATTCGTTTAGGGTGATAAATTTTCGGAACTAGGAAGTGGCTATGCAAATTAATATAAGTACCATAGAAAGTGCAGTTTCGACATGCAAATATGAGTACTGGGAGTGAACGAGAACTATTAGAAGGTGGGATTAAGAAACACTATGATGATTAGCAATTGAGTAGGTAGAAGGAACTACCATTAAGGGACTGCAGGCACTTAGCAATTCAGTTACTTTTGGGTACCACTGGGAACTACCATGAGAAGCAGATTGCAGAACCATTAGCAATTTCATCAATGCCATGACTACCATGAAGGAGCTGCAACACCTAGCGATTGAGTCGATGCCAGTTAACGTGAAGTGGAGATTGCAAGAGTTTAGGAATTGAAATCAATGTCAAGTACTACCGTGTATGGTCAATTTCATCAATGCCACGACTACCATGAAGGAGCTGCAAGAACTTAACAATTCAGTTACTGTTAGGTACTATAAAGTGGAGTTGCATGAACTTAGCTATTGAGCTCAATGTCAAGTACTAGTGTGGTGGTCAATAAACTACTTTGAAATGGTGTCGCAAGAATCATTAGAATTGGGATCAATGCCAGGTACCACTAGGACTACCATGAAGAAAAGTTGCAGAACCATCAGTTGCATCAATGTCAGGAACTATTGAGAAAGGTGGTTGCAACACTTGGTGATTGAACTAATGTCAGATACTACGAAGTGGAGATTTCAAGAGTTCAGCGATTGAGATCAATGCCAGGTACTACTAGGACTACCATGAAGTGCCGATTGCAGATGTATTATCAGTTGCATTTGACATGAGGTATGTGTGGTGTGCAAGAGCACAGCAATGAAATGATGCAAGTCTATTTGCAATTTAGTTTATGTCGATTAATACCGGCAAGTGATTATTGAGAAATGGTGAGACGTGCAGATTACAGAACTATTGGCAGTTGCATTTATGCCAGGACCATCGATAAAAGGTGGTTGCAACACTCAGCCATTGAATTGATGCCTGACCGTGAAGTGGATATTGCAAAACTTGGCGAGATC